>NW_027636138.1:0-70457 GCF_903797595.1 Erithacus rubecula | reverse complement strand
TTGTACATCTGAAATAGGGATGCAGACATGGACCCAGTTCTTTCCTGGGCAGGATGATGCTGAAATCCAGTGCATTCTGATGCCCGAAAAGGAGGCAAGAAGCCAGGACTACTCCATAGTAGAAGGCCTATGGGGCAGGAATTTGTTTATTTGATACCCGGAGGGAGGAGCATTGCTCCACAAAATCACTTGTCCATTCTTTGCACAGTTCTAGGTTGTATATGTTTTCTACTTAATGGGCAAATTGTTTTTTTCTACCTTTCATACTGCAACATATTTTCTAATGACATGACAATGTGAGCCCTTGTAACACATGCATGGTTTCTGCAGCAGGTGGTCGTCAGCCTCCTGCTGGTCGTTTTGGGGTGAAGACTCCTAAGTCTTCCTTGGGCTTGAACTTTCGACCCCTGCTGCCTGGCATGCTCTATAGGATTGTCTGCTCAAATAGCCAGTGGTTTGCTTTTGCCCTGGCTTATCTATAGAAGTGCAACAACTGCTATAAATTAGAATGCAAACTCCTCCCATTTGGCTCTTACCTTATCTAACACCATGTGGTTTTGAAAGACTACTTCTTTTAGTGAGTTTATTACAGTTTGTAGTTGTCTCAAAGCATCCACTGTTGAATTAGTCCCATAGTGACACAGTTGCCACAATTTCCACGGCACCACATCTGTTCCTTGGGCCCACGAGGCCCTACAGTGTTAAAATGGCCCCTTGCTGCCATGACACTGTGTAATGTCACATTTGTCTCCATGATTCCATACTGCCCTGCAGTGTCACAATGCACCATTGGTCAATGAGGATCCAGTGTCACCATGACCCCTTGGTTCCATGGACCCCACAGTGTCACTGTGGTCCCCTTGGTCCACAAGGCTCTGAAGTTCCACAATGGCTCTTTGGTTCCATGAGGTTTGGTACAGTCACAATTCACTCCTTGGCTCCATGAGGCCCTGCTGTGTCACAGTGCCCATGATCCTATGAGTTTCCATGGAGCCACCACAATGTCCTTAGATCTGCAGTATCTCAGTGATCTCCTTGGTACCATCCTGCCCCAATGTCTCAGTGGCTTTTTGGTTCCATGAGTTTCCACAGAGCCACAAGAGTCTCCTTAGTGCCATGAGGATACAAAAATGCCACATAAACATTGATCAGTGCCTGATTAACATACCCAAGAACATCTGTCTGCATTCAAATTAGGGGCTAAAGGTGAGAATGGCACCAGCAGCTTCCATCTGCAACAGAGACCTAGGAAAAGGACAGGGACAGAGACTTCAGCTGAAAGACTCTATGAATTCACAGAATCACAGAATCACTAGGCTGGAAGAGAACTTCAAGATCAAGTCCTACTCCTGCCTGACACCTCCATATGGCACCAATTGCCATACCTAGTCTTTTCTTAAACATACAGGGATGGTGTCTCCACCAAGCCCTCAAGAGACCATTCCATAATTTTGCCACATTTCCTGTAAAAAACATTTTTCCTAATATCCAACGTATATTTTCCTTGGTGGAGCTTAAGACTGCGTCCTCTCATTCTGTTGCTGCCTGGTGAAAGAGACAAACCTCCACCTGGCTAAAACCACAGTTCAGGAAGCTGTAGAGAGTGATAAGGTAACCTCTGAGTCTACTTCTCTCCAGGATAAACAACCCCAGATCCCAGCTACTCCTCACAGGACTTGTGTTCCAGACCCCTCACCAGCCTTGTTGCCCTTCTCTGCACATGCTCCAGTCCCTCCATGTCCTTACTGAATTGGGGGACACAGAACTGGACACAGCACTTGAGGTGCTGCTCAACCAGTGCCCAGCATAGTGGAAGAATCACTGCCTTGTCCTGCTGGCCACACCATTCCTGATCCAAGCCAGGAGTCATTTGCCTTCTTGGCCACCTGGGCACACTGCTGGTTCATGTCCAGCCTGCTGTCCATCAGTACCCCCCAGCTCCCTTTCTTCCTGGCCACTGTACAGCCACTCTGTTCCCAGCCTGTAGCACTGCAGGGGTTGTTGTGGCCAAAGTGCAGGACCCAGCATTTGTTAAACCTCAAATTGATGGACTTAATCCCTGGATGCAGCCTGTCCAGGTCCCTCTGCAGAGCTTCCTAACCTCTAGAACACTCACACCCAGCTTGGTGTCATCTGTAAATATGCTGATGGTGCACTCAATGCCCTCATCCAGATCATAAATGCAGATATTGAAATCCACACTGGTTGGCTCTGATCCCTCAGCCATCCTGTAGGTGCCCTGTGATGGCACTCAAGGTGATCTGTTCCATCACCTTGCTGGGCACCGAGGTCAGGCTGACAGGCCTAGAGTTCCCGAGATCCTCCTTCCAGCCCTTCTTGGGGATGGGCTCACATTGGCACCTCCAGTCCTCTGGGACCTCCCTGGTGAGCCAGGACTGATGGTAAATGATGGAGAGCAGCTTGGGAACCTCATCCAACAGTTCCATCATCCCCCTAATATGGATCCCATCTGGTTGTATAGACACCTGTGAGCATCTGAGTAACTCAGCAGGTCCCCCGTTATTTCTCCCTGGATTATAGGGTCTGTTCTGCTCCCCACCCCATCTACCAGCTCAGGAGAACACGTGTCCTGAGGACAACTTGTATTATTTTGAAAACTTAGGCCAAGAAGGAGTTATGTACCTCAGCCTTTTCCTTATCTTTGGTAAACATATTCCACCCCTCCTTCCCTCCCCCAGTAAGGAATCAAGGTTCTCCTTTTCCCTCCTTTTGTCATTAATGTATGGATAAAACAAATTTTGTTATCCTACACAGAACTGCCAGCTTAAGTCCTAATTGAGCTTTCACCTCATTTTCTTTCTTCATGACCTGACAGCATTCTTAAACACTTCTTGACTTTCTCGCCCCTTTGTCTAAAGTTGATGCACCTTCCTTTTTTCCTGAGTTCCTGAAAAAAGCTCCATGTCCAGCCAGGCCAGTTGTTTTCCTCACTGGCTCATCTTCTGGGACACTGGTAAAGGCTGCTTCTGCTTCTTTTAGATTCATTTCTTTAAGAATATCCATCCTTTTTGGAATCCTTTGTTTTAAGGACTGTTTCCCTCAAAAACAATTAGTACCTGATTTGTACACCCCAAATCTGCATCCTGAATAGGTTGAAGTCTGCTCTCTGTAACTCCGGTGTTAGAAATTTTGTTGATGGCCCACCTTCTTTCACAGGATGTTTAAAATCTTAATTATTTCATGATAACTGTACCCAAATAGCCTCTGATCACCACATCATCCACCAGCCCTTCTCTGTTTGTGAACAGCAGGACACAGAGCTTTCCTTGGAAGTGGAAAGAGAAGGAAACCTCCCCAGAGTGCAGCCTGGAAGGTTCATCCTGGAGGTGAGGAAACAGCAAATTCCCTGCCAGGGCAGAATGTTGGTGGCCGAGGTGTCCCAGCTGAGGCCGGGCCATGCCATGGCTCCGTGTGCCAGGAGCCGGCAGCGCTGGGTGCAGGGAGCCCAGGGAGGGCACAGCAATGCTGGGCTGAGAAATGCTGGGGGCACAGCGAGATGGGCGTGTGCAGCCGCCAGGGCAGAGGAGCAGCACGCACAGGGGCACAGGCTGCAGGAGAGATGGCCAAGGGCTGGGCAGGGCTGGCAGGGCCAGAGGCACCCAGGCCTTTGTGCCCTGGGCTGGGCAGCGCCTCTAGAGCCCCACAGGAGGAACTTTCCCTGCAGGGGCTGCACTGTGCTGCTGCCTCGGCCGTCCCTGAGCAGGCTGGCAGGGCTTGCAGGGTGATGCCATTTGTTCTTGCTGCCCCTCCCATCCCAGTGCCCCAGGAACAGCCCCAAGCCACCCGTGAGGGACAGGCCCTGCTGGGCCAGGCCTGGGCTCAGCCCTTGGCCTTTCTGCTGCCTTCAACCAGCCCAGGCCTTGCTCAGCATTGCAGTTCCTGCTCACAGCCTTGGGCTCCTGCAATGCTGCCCTCAAGGATCTGCTCTCACCAGTCCCTGGGGAGCCTTTGGCAGTCCCTGCCCTCAGTGGGGCCAGTGATGCTCCAAGGGACTTGGAGTTTTGCTTCTGCCTCCTTGAGCAGATTCTCCAACATTCTCTCAGTGCCTGGGGCTCCTGGACTCAGCCCCAAATCTGTCCTCTTATAAATATGATTCCTGCTAATTAAATTGTAATTATATTAGCAAAATTGTTGCTTTGTAGCAATGGAAAATTTGTACTTAATTGTTCCAATGCATAAAAGATAAAGGAAGGTTAATCAAAGCAGATGGTATCATTCTCCAGTTGTTTGGTGGGAGTAGAGATAGTAAGGGTATAGGTCTAAAAACAGCATCTAGAAATAAAACTTTTGACCTTGAATTGAGCCAAATTGGGATGATTCCAAGCATTAGACACTTGGCTTGTTATTGGAACATCGGCTTAATTATATAACTCTAAGCTCAGTACGCCTGCTCTATCTGAGAGGTCAACTAGTGAACACTGAGGAAGACCCAGAGCCTTAATCAGAAACAATATCCCCAAAGGAGGAGAGACCCCTGACCATTGTTGAAGCACGAGCAACACAACATAGCGATGGAGATTTTAGTAATAGAAATGAGGAGGAGCTTTCCAGAATATTCTGTATAAATATGTATTAGTAAACTATATAAGTGAGATTTTAGCTTGATTCAGTTGGCATGGTGTGAGACGAAGGGCCGTCCCTGTACCCCTGGTTGGTTTTGCTTATGCTTTATTTGAACCAAACCTCAATTACACTAAAATACTCACTGCCAAATTTTGTATTTACTTAAATATACATAACTAATATACTTTGATTGTATTCATTTATATACAATTACTGCTATTATTAATGAATTACTACTAAATTTATATTTGTTGTTTGATTAACTGAACAATTGAAGACTCCATTCATAACAATTTTGGGGTTCATTAAAATACAGAAAGATTCCAGGAGCTCTTTGTATTTCTTCAATTGTCTTCAAGTCCCAAGGGCTTGTGCAGATGCTTGGAGACATTTTGGAGTTTTCCTAAGAAGGAAGATTTGAAAGTGCATCATGACTTTACTCAAGGGAATGTTTTTCACTTTTTCTGTTCAGAGGCGAAGTGATAGAAGCATTTCCCAAGTGACCTTGATGCAGAATGTCTCCTTAGGAGGTCTGGGCACATTGAAGAATGAGCCCCTTTGCAGGCTGACCCTGTTTGGACAATCTGCTCCTCACCCCCCTCATCACCATATCATGATGTCTCCCACCTGGTGCTGACAACCCAAAATATAAAAAACCTCATTAATTTCTCTTTGCACTAAAAATGTTATTTAATTTTAAAATTAAAATTAATTTTCCTTATTTGTAATATTGTTATTCTATTTTTTAAACCAAATTTTTATATTCGTAATAAAAATATTTCTTTAGCAACCAAAAAAATTATTGGTCATTGCTTTTATGTAATACAATTCCCTTCATTAATTAAACTCTATTGGTTATTTATTTCTCCCTTTTTAGGATAATTCATAATGTTTGAGTTATTTTTATATCTTTTTTATATCTTTTTTTTTCAGACAGGTTTAGGGTGGGCACTTCGGGGTCCAGGGAGACATTTCTGGGGCACATTTGGGGCAGTTTTGGGTCTGGGGGAAGAATTTTGAGGGACAGGAGGACACTAGGGGGCATTGAGTGGGCACTAGAAAAAAACCTAGGGATCCTGAGGGAAAGTCTGTGCTTTGAAGTGGATCATGGGGGTCTGTAAGGGGGTTCTCCGGGGCGCAGGGGATGATGGGAGTTGTAGGAGTAGGTATAATACAGTTTAATGGGGCCGCAGAGCATCATGGTTATTCCAGGTGCAGCTGCAATGTCTCTCGGTGGATCATGGGGCATGATGGGAGATGAAGTCATTGCTTGAATAGCACTCTATGGCAGCACAAAGCATGATGGGAGCTGTAGTCCCGGAAGTGATTCTAACGGAGTGTTTACGAGCTCTGGGAGGGCACTTGGGGGACACTTTTGCCTCTGAACAGCAACTTCAGGTTCTCAGGGAGGAATGTTTACAGTTCGGGAGCACTTGGGGGGAGCTTGGAGAGCTCTAACCAGGCACTTTAGGGCACGGGGCACAGCAGGAGTTTTACGCACGGGACTGTGTTATAAGGTGCTCTGAGCACACGGGGAATAGCAGCAGATGAATTCCCAGAAGTGGCTGTAACGGGCATCTGTAGGCTTGGGAGCATTCAGGGGATTCTGGGACGTTTTTGGGGATACCCAAATGGGCACTGAGGGGACACTTAGGGATCCTTGGAGTTTCTGGAGGACATCTATTGGACATATGGGGGGGGATACCGGGGTTCTGTGGAGCGTGAGGCATGATGGGTATTGTAGTACCGACTCCAATGGGGCTCTATGGGGCTGCAAGGCATGCTGGGAGTTAGAGGCAGAAAGGAAAAATGGCGCCGACTCCAGGCACCACCCCTGAGGCCCCGGTCCCCCGCCTGAACCTCCTTGGTGGCACCTTGGGCTGGCACACACCTGACAAGTGTGTCTGTTTTCACAGGGGAAAATAAGGTGTTTTAGATTGCTTCAAAAGTAAAACAAAGGGGAGAAAACCATGTTTGCTTGAGTGGAGGCAGTTCTCCAAGCACAGCAGGTCCCAGGTGAGTCAGGACAGACAGGATGGGGTTGGGGAATGTTGAGCAAGGTTGCCCACAAAGGCTCAGACCTCAAGGCACAGCTTCTCTCAGCAGGCCAGACATCCTGAGGAGAAACTCTGGATCAATATCAATCACAGAATGCTGCAATCACCTCTGCTTAAATAGAATAGTAATAAAATCCATCCTTTAAAATAGGAATGGATATTTTTAAGAAACACTTTGAAGTGTTTTTCCATAACTATTATAGGAAACATTCCTAATGAACTACACCAGACCAGAGGGAAATCAAGGCACAACCATGGTTTGTTAGGAAACCTCTCAAGAACTCCAAGTGAGAATCAAACTCCAAAGTCCCTTAAAGTTTTAATGGGTCCCAGTGAGGGACACAACTGGGAAAGTGTCCCCAAGCCTCAATCAGAGCAGAGAACTGGAGACAGAGATGACAGGTGGGGACAAAGAGAAGCCAAGTCTTGGTGCCCTGGGGCACAGCAGGGTCTGTGCCACCAAGGGCTCTGAGCCACCTTGTCCTGAGCCACTGGGGCCTCCTGGCACAGCCCCAGCAAGGCTGGGCACTGTCACCCCTTGTCCTGCCCTCAACATCCCCCCACATCCCAGTGGCCTCAGGGATCTGCTGGGACCAGTCCCTGGGGAGCCTTGGTCAGGAATGGCTCTGGGGCTTCTTCATGCTCCCAGGGACTGCAGGTTTTTTCGAAAGGCTTTGGGTTTTGCTTTTGCCTTGGAGTCTCTGAGAACTTTGCGCAAACATGGCCTCCAGTTACCTTCTTTAATTAGTCTCTTGAGAGACTTTGTCAGTAACAACATTCAATAGAGCTCAATGCCTCTAGGTGCTTCAGTTTTCAAAGGTTCTTTACTTTTTCCTTTATACACTGACTTTCTGAGAACTGACAACACTCAAACAAAAAGGGGGTTTCAATTTTTTTTTAAGCAATCCAAAATTTTTAAGGTTCCCCACTGCAAACAGGCACAAGGTGCCACCAAGGAAATTCCTCATCCCCAAGGCAGAGCCCTGCAAGCAATGTTTGACACCTTTGCACTCCTTGGTTCCCTGAGGCCTTGCAATGTCAGAAAGGCTCCTTGGTTCCATGAGGTTCTGGACTGTCACAATGGAGATTTGGGTCCATGGGGCCCCAAGGTCTCACAATGCTCTTTTTGGTTCCGTGAGGCCTTGATCTGTCACAATAGACCCCTGGTTCCATGAGGTTCATTGGTGTCACCATGGTCTCCTTGGTTCCATGAGGCATCACAAGGCCACAATGGTTCCATGAGGTTCCTGCAGCAGGACTTCCCCTGTGGCACAGCAGAGCTCATCTGTTTTGTCCATCAGCTGGGCCATCACTCAGGGCATCTTCCCCCTCTCAGGAATTGCTGAGATAACCCAGGCTGGACATCAGTCTTGTCCTGAATTCTCTTTGGTGCCAGGCAGGTGGAATTCCCAGCTGACCATGAGCATCTTGCTCTGAGAGCAGCTGAAGGGAGATAAGCCTTGAATTCCTAAGTGACACACACTTCACTTTACAAACAATAAAAGCCATACAAAATTTTTACAAAGCAGAAGTCTTCTGCATAGTCCCTGCAAACGGGCAGGGCTTCTCTCCCAAGTCTGGATGCATCTTGGTGGTTTCTTTTCTGAAAGCTGAGTGAAAGGGCTCCATGTGCACTCCCTCATCAATTTGGTGCTAAGTTACATTGACTCCTGATCTCTGCTATTTCTTCACTAGCTGTAATAAAGGTAAGTTTAATGTGCACTGTGTTTGTATCTACCTGCACTTCTTTTGTTTATCCTGTACAGTAAGTAGTCAATTTAAAGATTCTTGTCTGTTTATGTTGAATCCATTCAGTAAATAATTCATTTTAGAATAGACCTAATCCACCATGGTAAAGAACTTGTGTGAAAGAGCAATTTGGGCTGCAGGCTACCTGAAACAGAGCTACTGCCAGAAACCTGAGCATAGGGCAGGACTTGTCTAAGCTTTCATTCCATTTGTAACGTATTTCATTTAAGAACAAAATGAGAGAAGATATTTTCCACATTTATTCCTTTCCTGTTTATACACTGATATCAGCAATCTCTAGTTGACATTGATCCCCAGCACCTTCTAATGCAGTCTGAATAGATATGAAAATCAAGACGCTTTATGGCTGACCATCAATCACACTTTGTCCTTACCCCCACCCCACCATTTCCCTTATCCAACCCCTGACACTCAGAGCAGCCTTGTGCAAATCTGAACTTCCTCCACTCCAGTCTGTGCCTGCAGCTTTCAGCTCCATGGCACCAACTCCCACCTGCTTTCCTTGGAGAAGGAACTGCTCAAGACACAGAAGAATGTTCATTTATTGTGAGCAAACAAACCAAGGGAAGACACAGCTCCATAAAAAACAAAAATCATTCCTCTACTGAATATTACATCCCCTTTCCACAGCAGACAGTCTCAGAGCAATGGAAAACACATCCTGTGCCCAGCACAGACCCCAGGATGCCCCAAACCCTCCCAGCCCCGATTCTGCCCAGATTTGCTCTTTGTATACACGAGTCCCACACTGAAGTCACGAGCTGCCTCCAATGCCCAGAGGAAGGAAAAGAGAGAAAGTGGCTGAAGAGCTCTCTTGTGCACAGCTACAGCTACACTAATGCCAATATTCTGGGCTCACAATACCTTGATCCAACACGCTCTACTGCATCTGTTCCTTGGGTAGAAATCTGGGTGTGAGGCCAGGCCCAAGGAGTGCTGGGCAATGGAGCCACATCCAGGGGTGTCCCCAGAGCTCAGGATTTGGGCCAGGGCAGTTCAGTCTCTTTCTTGCTGATCTGGACGAGGCCATCGTGGGCACCCTCAGTCAATTGCCAGGTGAACCCAGGCTGGCTGGGAGTGTGGCTGTGCTGCAGGGCAGGAAGCTCTGCAGAGGGATCTGCACAGGCTGGAGACATGGGCCCAGGACAATGGGATGAGGTTCCCCAAGGCCAAGGGCTGGCTCCTGCCCTGGGCTCACAACCACCCCAAATCCCTGACTGTGGCCTGCCCCTGATCCCCACAGCCTGTCCTGTTTCCTTCATTCCTGCAGTGCCAGGCACTTTCTGGGACAGGGGAGCTTTGCTCTGGGGATGGAGGGAGGTGCAAGTGCCACCCCTGCAGTGGGAACCACAACTCATCAGGTTTGTGTTCTTTGGGGGTCAGGAACTGGTGAGACTCAGAAGCATAGATAGGTTTCTCTTCATGGCCAACAAAAACAAATATAACAACGATATAATTCCATAAACATCACAATTTCTCCTCAGCTCTGTGCAATGTCAAAGCAGTATCTGATGTGTCCAATGTGGGAGGATAGTTTGTAGGGATAGTACAGAAGGCAATCTTTCCCGATGAATTACAGCCGTACTGATTGCTGGGAAATGAAAACAGCCTTGCCTGCATAATGAGGATGGGTATTCTAAAAGTGTGGGCTAACTAGTGAAGGATAAATTACTGATGCAGTTAGAGCTTGAGACCCAGAGTCTGCTGCAGTTTGGGATGGAGTCTGCAGGCTGTGCTGTGAGGGGGAAGTTGTTGTGGAAGGGACAAACAAGGTAAGATGCTGTGTGAGGGACACACAGGGTTAGGTGTCCGCCTAGGGGACAGGTTGGGGTCAACCTGTCTTGCAGAAGGAAATTTAGAGAGAGGAGAGAAGAAGTCAGTGCTGTGTGGAGCTCCACATGAGGAAAGGGTCAGAGTTGGCTGAAAGAAATAATGAGAAGTATTTAATAAAGTGTTGATGCTTGGTTAGCAACCAATGGACATGGCTCAGCTGAGGCCTTATTAGCAGGCCATGAAAATGGCTTGTCTGAGGGTTCAGTGCAACAATCTAGCTGCTAAACTGCGCGTATTAAAAAGGTCAGGCTATAACAGCCTATTCATAAAATTGATACTACTGCAGCTAGAATATAAGAGAGAAGGAAGAGATGGATAGTTTGTTGCTACATAGAGGATAGGTGCAGTAGGCTTGCTGCTAAAAAGCACATATACAGACTTAGCTAAAAAAGTAGAAGGGGTGGTCTTCTCATCCTTGCAAGAGCCAATAGTAGGAGAAGTATATGTACCTAAAACAAATGAAAGTATGCCAAATATGCATTAGTCATTATATTTTGGATTATAAATGTAGATGGTGTCTTCAATAAATTGAACTATGCTTTATCAATCACACTGATTGGTTGCATATTTCCCTCGCCGAAGCTTCTCCACAAGTGGCATCCAGAACAGGGACCTTGAAGCTCTGCCACTCTGCACTGACCCACCGCCGGAGGTAAGCGAGCTGGCAAGCACCAAGCAGCAGCGCTTGGAGGGCAAGGATCTCTGTATGCTGGCATACAAATGGATCCCGTGCCTGAGCCGCTCCTGATAAAGGAAGCTCGCCGTCCCGGTTACACTGCCTATCAAAGGCTGCAATGCGCACACGTTAGCAGGCAATTGGATTTGATTGCTGGACTGCCCCTTTCATTCTTTTGTAAAAAGGGAGGGATATGGATAAGCAAGCGTCATATTATTTATTTAAATGCTTTTTAGAAAAGCGAAAGGTAGAACTTGATCTTAATAAAAATTTGCCCAAGGTGTTAAACTATGCTAAAGAACAGGGCTTTTTTACCAACCCAGATGACTTTTTCAAAATTGAGGAGTGGCAAAATCTAGGAGATTGTTTGTATAGAGCAGTTATTGATAAGGATAAGGTAGCAAAACAGTTGTCTCAACCCTAGTGCATCATAATTGCTTAGAGGCATATAAGGCAGAGAAAAATATTGCTGCTGTTGCCTCTATGCACTTGGATTGCAAACTGTCCACTATGCTGTCCATCACAGGACAAAATAAACCCCCTGCTGCACAGCCAGGGATGTATATTTTTGGAGGAGACAATCTTCCTCAAGCACTGACTACACAACAAGTTTTATTACCTCCTAAGTCTGCCTCTGAAGCAGTGCCCTCTGCCCCCCCCGCCCCCCCCCACTGCTATCACAGCAGGAGGAGCTGCCCTCAAAGGAGACAGCTGAGATAAAAAAGGAAGTGGCACATTACCATGATAATAAGGTGCCAAAAGGCAGATGTAAAATCAAGGGTAAAGTGGAATGGGGTGAGATTATGAAGGAAGCAATAGCAACTGGAGAAAGGGATTATGTGGCAAAATTACAGGAGCCACGTGTAACACAGCAAGCATTTCCAGTTGCATTTACCCCTACTGGGGAAAATAGAATGGAAACATCAATAACTCCTTTAGATTGGAAATTGTTATTGCAGCTTTGTAGTACAGTTAATGAAGCTGGCATGCATGGGGAACCAACAAAGCAAGTGTTTAATTATATTTGGGGATCAGGGTTATTGTTGCAAGAGGATATAAAAAATATTTTCAAATTATGACAAGCTCACAATTTATGTTACGGCAGGCTCACTTCCAAGGTCTTTGTCAACATACTGCACTTATTCGGAGAGCACAGGATGATCCGCTTCACGGGATCACATTAGAGCAGTTGGGGATTGGTCGATTTGCCACACCTGAGAGTCAAGCTCTGTTGGGACCAGATGTAGTAAAAGAGGCAATGCGGTTAGCTCGTGTTGAATATGATAAGGCTAGAACAGAACAAGGGGAATTACCATCTTATATGAACATTAAACAAGATCCACAGGAACCTTTTTCTAGTTTTGTTGACAAAATTACTGCAGCAACAGAAAGATCAGGGGTACCTCTGTTTATGCAAGGAGCTCAACTTAAACAGTGTGTTACTCAAAATAGCAATTCTCGGGTAAAATCAGTGATAGCTGCTTCACCCAGCAATTGGGAAGTAGTAGAGCTTTTAGAACGTATGAGTAAAATTCAGGAATTCAGGGAATTCAGGCTATGTTAGTTGAAGCTGTAAATATTTTGACATTAACCTTAAAAGAGGGGCAGTCTCAGATTCAAGCCTTTGCTGCTGCACTGGCACCACTAAAATCGCCTGACTCCCAGAGTGCTGGCAAGACTTGTTCAACCAGCAATTGCTTTAGATGTGGTCAGTCTGGCCATATATGCAGAGTGTAGGATTACGAATGTGTGGTGTCGAAACTGTCAGCTCGACTCTCATTCCACTGAAGCCTGCAGACAGAAGACATAAAACAGATGGACGAGCGTAAGGGGACGTGGCGCCAGGACACCAACTGCGGCCCAAACCTCCCAAGCATTCCAGGTGGCCCCTCCCTACTCCCAGCCGGCGAACTCCGGCCAGCCACAAGAGGCAGCCTCGGCTTGGACTTGGCAGCCACAATAGACATTGTATTAAGGGATACAAAGCTGGTAAAAATCCCTACTGGAGTGTGTGGACTCTTAATGTTAAATGGACAACCTTATGGGGCTTTGTTGTTAGGTAGATCCTCAGCCACCTTACAGGGTTTGACTGTGGAACCTGGAGTTATCAATGCAGACTATACTGGAGAAATCATGATTATGGTTCATACACGTTTTCCTCCTATTAGTATCCCTGCAGGAAGCCGTATAGCTCAACTGGTCCCACAGCAGCAACTGGTCAAGGAGGCACAAGGATCTGTGCGAGGAGCTGGTGAATTTGGATCTACAGGAGGCTTGGTACTACTGACCCTCACAATGGAACAACATCCGGTAGTGGAAATTATTTCACGGCATGGCTCTCAAGAAAAACAGCTTTGAGCCTTATTGGACCCTGGTGCAGACATTACTATTATTGCCTGGCGTCAGTGGCCATCTAACTGGCCTCTACAAAACCGCTTGGAGGCAGTTGAGGGGGTCGGTGGAGCAGGACGGGTCCAGAAAAGTTGTGAACAAGTATCCATTGCTATTGAACAAAATGCAGTATCAACTCCGTACTGGAGTACAGGCATTAATCAGGCGAGATGTGCTTGCTTAAATGGGACTGGTGCTATGCATGGACAATGGCCCTTTTTAATGGCAGCCACTACTTTGACTTCCCAACTGAGCAGTGGCCGCTAAAAAGGGAAAGTCTTGAGGAAGGCCACCTTTTAGTACAAAAACAACCACAGCAGCGATTGATGGCAACACCACACAAACCCCATCTGAAGATAGCTCCACTCCTGACACATCAAGAGAGAGAACTATCTGAGGGACTATCTAGCAGTACAGCTGCTGGTTCTCCAACTCCAGAGCCTTCTAAGGAAGAGGATTGAGTGGACAATCCTTTTTGATTTAGAGACACTTGCTCATCAGGAACCCTGAAAGGTTTGTGACTATACTGGACTTGGGAGAAGATGGTCTTTAAGCTGTGTTAAGGGATGTGGGAGTGGTGCTTGGGTGTAAATCTGTTGTGGAGGGTGTAAATAAAAACTTTGTGTACATCAATCATAGTTGTGGCAACCTGTATGCAGGCCATGTTTGTGGGTCCTCAATAGTAGTAGCTGGCAGCGAGATGTTCAAAACGACACTGAGAATTGCTCACAAGGAGCTGCTGAACTTGTTTTCGATAATCGGGAAAACAGATATATCGACTGTTAGTACGTTGCTGTCTTCTGCAGGCTATCAAACAGATTAAGTGCTACCTTGCTACAGTAGCACTCAGGGTCATCTGTTCTCGAGATATAGGCATTTTACGACACTGTATTATAAGAGAGGAGGAGTGGGATGTTGCTGTTAAGAGGCTCCGACAACTTAATCTTTGGAGTAATAATTCTTAGCATCCTCCCAATACAGGCATGGGTACCAGTACAGGCCCCAGCACAACCTAAAACTAATATCTGGGTTACTTTGGCAAACAAAACTGGGCAAGATGCCATCTGCCTGTCCTTAGCATCACCAGGCAATCCTTTTTCCACCTATTTAGTTGGCATACCTCTTGACACCTGGCCATGCCCCAGGGACATTCCAACCTGCAACACTACAGGTCCAAAAAATAATGTTGATTCTTGGGATCAATGGGTGCCTTACTTGGGGCATGCAGCATTAGAACCCCAAGAGTTGGAATTACTTGGGTCCGTTGGAGCCGATGCCTGTGTGATCTTTAATTACTCTGGTAAGTCCTTACGACGACCAGGATTTAATTACACAGTGTTGGTAAATGCAACTCTCCCAGTATATCGGAACGCCTCACAGTGGTGTAATTATACCTCTTGCCAACATTTCAGTATCTGCAAATACACCTATTGCCCTACCTTCAGGAACATTTTTGATTTGTGGAGATAGAGCTTGGCCAGATATACCATCCAGATTAAGAGGTGATGCATATACATTAGGAAGGCTTACTTTGCTTACACCCAATACATCAATGATCTTACAGGCCCATCAGAAACACCTTCGCACCAAAAGATTACCCATGCCTTTAAGCCTGACTGTCAGGATAATGTACAATTCTGGTGCACAGGAAAAATTGTTGCAGCATCTCTTTTTACTCCAGGCATAGCTAGTGCATGAGCTTTGGGCCAGCTTAATAAGCTTGGCTGCTGGCTAGTAAAACAGACCAATGCAACCTCTACAGGTCTTTCACAGCTATTAACTGATGTTGATTTTGTTAGACATGCTACCTTAAAAAACCGAGCAGCAATAGATTTTTTACTTTTAGCACAGGGTCATGGTTGTGAGGACTTTGAAGGGATGTGCTGTATGAACCTTTCTGACCATTCAGTCTCTATTCATGCACAGCTGAGCAGGCTGCAAGAGCTTACCAATCATGTGCAGAAAAACACTGGGTTATGATTGACTGATTGGTTGAAGTCTTTACATTTGGGGCCATGGTTAACTTCATTGCTTCAGCAATTTATTATAGTGGCAATAATTTTGGTGGTAGCCGTTTTGTTTATTCCTTGCATTTTTCAATGTTTGCAGCGTAGTATGGAACGCAAAGCAGAATAAGCTATGAACCGAGCTTTTATCGCACAAAATGAAAAAATAGGAATTGTTTAAGCAAGGAACGGACATGGCTCAGCTAAGGCCTTATTAGCAGGCCATGAAAATGGCTCGTCTGAGGATTCAGGGCAAGAATCTAGCTGCTAAACTGCATGTATTAGCAAGGTCAGGCTATATCAGCCTATTCATAAAATTGATACTACTGCAGCTAGAGGATATGAGAGAAGGAAGAGATGGTTAGTTTGTTGCTATATAGAGGATAGATGCAGTAGGTTTGCTGCTAAAAAGCACGCATACAGACGTAGCTGAAAAAGTAGAAGGGGTCGTCATATCATGCTTGCAAGAGCCAAGAGTAGAAGAGGCGTATGTTCCTGAAACAAATGAAAGTATGCTAAATATGCTTAAGTCATTGTATTTTGGATTCTAAATATAGATGGTGCCTTCAATAAATCAAACTATGCTTTTCAATCACACTGATTGGTTGCATATTTCCCTCTCTGCAGTTCCTCCACATTATACCAGTTCAAACAAAAGCTATCTTCATCTTTGAAAACAGAGGTTTTTCTTCTTCTCTTTGCTGGGGGGCAGCAGGAATCTTCATCTCTCCTTTTTATTCAAACTTATGGGAACACAACTCTTTCCACATCTGCTCATTTCAGCACAAATGCCTCTGCTCATACCTGCAATTAAACCTGTAATCTCTATGTGCTATAGGGAAATGAGTCTCTTCTCCATAGCTTAAAAAAAAGAAATTTTAGTCCATGACTCTCCTCTTTCCCTCATCTGGGGCCTGACTCTTCCCTTTGTCTGACCTTGGTGTTTTCATACTATTTCTGTGCATATCTTCATCTTGGTCCTTTTCTTTCATTCAGGACAAAGAACAAAGTGTCTGCAAGTCTCATTCTGGGCAATGAAAGAGTTAATATCTCGCTCAGGCAGTGGCTGGAGCAGTTGGGATGGAGCATTTCAGACGAGGAGGGCCCAGCTGCCCGGAGCTGCTCTCCTGGTGGAAAAAAAAGACCCTGCGAACCAGGGCAGGGCAGGGTTTGTATGTCAGCTCGGTGTTCTGCTGAGCCATGGGCTCCTTGGCTGTGCCAGGGGAAATCTAAGGTCTTGGCAGTGGTGTGGCCCTTGCCCCCCCCCCCCCCCCCCCCCCCCCGTTTCTATTGGGGGCTCTGCTGAAAAAGGGGGCCCAGAGTCAGAGCCCGGCCCTGGCCCAGGCCCGGCCAGGCCTGTGGGCTGCGTGGAGGGGCCTGGGCTGGTGTTACGTGTACTGAGGCCAGAAGCAAAAGAGAACTTTCTCAGCATTTTTTCACCTTTATATGTGTGTTTCACAAAGAACCTTTCTCATTGGTGTGATGTGGGAATCCTTAAAATCAGAAGGTTGTGGGAAAGCTGAAAAAAACCAAGCGTCAGAGACAACAGAACTGCAATTAGAGCTAAGCAGAAAGCATAAGGCATGCCAGCAGAAAAGTTATGTGAGATGTAGAAAGCAAGCACAAATAGAGCAATGGTCTGTGTATTAAGGCTTGGCTAGAATAACTCTCTAAGCTGCAGAAAAGTATATCTAGCAAGATATTAG
Source organism: Erithacus rubecula (assembly GCF_903797595.1). Taxonomy (NCBI): domain Eukaryota; kingdom Metazoa; phylum Chordata; class Aves; order Passeriformes; family Muscicapidae; genus Erithacus; species Erithacus rubecula. The sequence goes on along the minus strand of NW_027636138.1, from coordinate 53,434 downwards.
GAAGGTCTTACCTTAATAATGGAGCTCTGTGCATTGTATTTTAAGACTTACAAGTAGGTATTGTATTCAAAAGAAGCAAGCATTGTTTTAACCAAAGGTATATGCATTTATAGTGGTTGGATGAAACTATTGTCATCATGCTTTTGCTTTTTGTGATTGGTCAAAAAACTTTCAAAGTGCATTGTAACATCACTATTCTCTGGCTGTTGCTCAGAGCATGAGCTGCTGGCATCTTCCTGCTGTTCCAACCTTGTAATGACACTGATGCTTGGGAGGAAAGAAAAAATAATAAAGCAGCTTGAGAGACGTTCCACAGCAATCTTGTCCTGTTCGTGATTCTGTGCATAAACCCTTGGCCTGCGTTAGTGTAACAGTGTTTCAATATTAAAAATCAGAGACCAATTGGTCCTTGCCAGGTCCATAGGAGGCTGCCCAGGTCCTGGTGGAGAAAATTTTCAGGGAATCTTCACAAACCATCACAGCAGCCTTGAAGTAACAGGGTGCTTGGGTGAGAGATGGTCTGATGGATTCGAACGCATAGAAAGGATCCCAGCCAATGCATTGAACCCTAAGTGTAGATGCATCATTGGCCAGGGAAATGGTTGTGTTAAGACCCCAACCAATCACATGTGCTTATCTGGGACATTCAAACCCTTGATTAAGAAGAGTCCCAAAGAATAAAGAAAGATTTTGTCATATGGATCACTGAGGGTTCGTATGATCTCTGTCTCCTACCACAACCTGAATTGATGTAATAGGTGTGGTCAGTTGGAGTGTTCAGTTAGGTGGTCAGTGGGATGTGGTCAGTGGGGGTGGTCAGTGGGGATGTGGTCAGTGGTTTGGTCACTGGGGTGTTGTCCGTGGGTTTGGTCAGTGAGTGAGGTCAGTGGGCCATGGTCATTGCAGTGGTCAGTGAGGTGTGGTTGGTGGGTGTTGCCAGTAAGTGTGGTCATTAAGGAGGGGAGTGAATTGTGGTCAGTGGTTGTGCTCATTGGAATGGGAAGTGAGTATGGCCAATAGGTGTGGTCAGTGTAAGTGGCTGGTGAGGTGTGGTCAGTGGGTGTGGTCAGTGGGTGTGGTCATCGGGTGTGGTCAGTGGTCGTGATCAGTGGGGGTATGGTGAGTTGGGTGGTCATTGGGGTGTGGTCAGTGGATGGGCTGTGTGGATGTGTTCAGTGGGTGTGCTCAGTGGAGGTATGGTCAGTTGGGTGGTAAGTGGGATGTACTCAGTGGGTGGTTAGTGGGGTGTGAGCATTTTGGCAAAGGGTGCAGCCAGTCTGTGTGGTCAGTGGCTTATGGTCAGTGGTTGTGGTCAGTGGTGGTGAGGTCAGTTGGGTTCTCAGTGGGTGTGGTCAGTGGGTGTGACCAGTGGGTGTTGTCATTGTGTGTGGGCAGTGGGATGTGATCAGTAGCTATGGTCAGTGGATGTGGTCAGTTGGGAGGTCAGTGGGGCTTGGTAACTGGGTGTGGTCAGTTGGTAGTCAGTTGGTGTGGCCATGGGTAGTGGTGAATGGGTGCAGTCAGTGGCAATGATCAGTGGGGTGTGGTCAAAGGGTGTGGTCATTAAGGGTAAACTGCAGGGTAGTCAGTGGTTGTGGTCAGCGGTAGAGTGGTCAGAGGATGTGATCAGTGGGTGTGGTCATTTCTCAGGACCATATGGTTGGATCAGTGGGATAGTCATTGTGTTTGGTCAGTGGGTGTCATCAGCAGGAGTGGGCAGTGGGGTGTGGACATTGGTGGCCTGGAAGTAGGTGTAGTCAGTCAGGGTAGTCAATGGACGTGGTCAGTATGTGTGGTCATTGAGGTGGTTAGTGAGTATGGTCAGTTGGTGTGGTCAGTGGATGTGGCCAGTTTCTGCGGTTACTGGAGGTGGTCAGTGTTGTGTGGTCAGTGCGTACAGTCAGTGGGCATGGTCATTGGGGTAGTCAGTGGATGTGATCAATGGGTGTGGTCAGTCATGGTGTGGTTGGTTGGGGGCCAGTGGATTGTGGTCAGTAGGAGTGGACTGTGGGTGTGGTCAGTGGGAGAATTCATTGGGGTGTGGCCAGTGGGCTGTGGGCATTGGTGTCTTGGCAATGGGTGTGTTCACTGGGTGTGCTCAGTAGTTGTGATCAGTGGGGGTGGTCAATGGTGTGGTCAGTGGCATGGTCAGTGGGTTTGATCTGTAGGAGGTGGTCAGTGTTTGTTGTCAGTGGCAGAATGGTCAGTGGCAGTGTGGTCAGTTGCTATTCGGTGGATAGTGGTGGCAGTGTGGTCAGTGGGGTGTAGGCATTGGTGTCTTCATAGTCGGTGTGGTCATAGGGGTGTGGTCACTGGTTGTGGTCAGTTAGGGTGAAGGGTGGGTGCAGTCAGTGGGTGTGGTCAGTGGGGTGTGGTCACTGGTTTTGGGGAAAGGGTGTGGACAGTGGTGTGTAGGCAGTGGGTGTGCTCAGTGGGCTGCAGTTATTGGGGTGTGGTTAGTGGAGATGGATTGTGAGTGTGTTCAGTGGGTGTGGTCACAAGCTGTGGTCAGTGGGTGTGGTCAGTGGATGTGGTCAATTGGGTATCGGGTGAGGACTGTCAGTTGGGTGATCAGGGGATGTGGTCATTGGTGTGTTCAGTGGGTGTGAGCAGTGGGTGTGGTTGGTGGATTTGGTCAGTGAGGGATGGTCACTTGGTGTGGTCTTTGTGGGCAGTGGGGGTGATCAGTGGGTGTGTGGTCAGTGGGTGAGGTCAGTGAGGGTGTGGTCACTTGGGTGGTCATTGCATTGTGGTCAGTGGGGTGACCATTGGGTGTGGTCAGTGGGGTGGTCAGTAGGTATGATCAGTGGTTGGGGCCAGTGGGCAGTGGTCCTTGTGGTGGTCAGTGGGGTGTGATTAGTAGGTGTGATCAGTGGGGTATGGGCCTTGGTGTCTGGGCGGTGGGTGTGGTCAGTGGGTGTGTTCAGTGATGGGGGTGGCAAGTTGGTGTGGCCAGAGGCATGTGGTCAGTCAGGGTATGGTCAGATGGGTGGTCAGCTTGTTCAGTTGGGTGGTCAGTGGATTGTGGTCAGTGGGTATGGACAGTGGGAGTGGTCAGTGGGAGTGGTCAGTGGGTGTGGTCATTTGGGGTGTTCAGTGCTGGAAGTGTTGGAAGTGGGGTGTGGTCAGTGGCTGTGGTAGTCCGTGGTAGTGTGGTCACTTGGGTTGTCACTGGGGGTGGCGAGTGCAGGTGGTCAGAGGGAGTGTGGTAAGCATTTCTAGCCAGAGGATTTGGTCAGATAGGTTGCCATTGGAGAGTGGTCAGTGGGTATGGTCAGTGGTTGTGGTCAGTGAATGTGGTCAGTTCGGTAGTTGGGTGGGGGTGGTCAGTTGGGTGGTCAGGGGATGTGGCTGTTGGTGTGGTCAGTGAAGGTATGGTCAGTTTGTCAGTGGAGTGTGGTCAGTGGGTGTGGTCAGTGGGGTGTGGGTATTGGTTTCTTGGATATGGGTGTGCTCAGTGGTTATGTTCAGTTTGAGTGTGGTCAGTTTGGGGGTCATTGGGGTGTGGTCCATTAGTGTATTCAGTGAGATGTGCTCAGTGGAGGTATGGTCATTAGGGCAGTGAGTAGCGTGTGGCCAGTGCCTATAGTCATTGGGTGCAGTCAGTGAGGGTGGTCAGTGGATGTGGTCAGTGAGAGAACTTGGTGGGATGTGGTCAGTGGGTGTGGGCATTGGTGTCTTGGCAAAGGGTGTGGTCAGTGGGTGCAGTCAATTGTGGTCAATAGGTGTGGACACTGGCTGTGGTCAATAGGTGTTGTAACTGGCTGTGGTCAGTGGGTATGGTCAGTGGGCTACGGTCATTGAGGCATGGTATGCAGAGATGGTCTGTGAGTGTGTTTACTGGGTGTGGTCAGTGGTTGTGGTCAGTATGGGAGCTCAGTGAGGTCTGATAGTGGGTGTTGTCATATGGGATAGTCAGTGGCATGGTCAGTGGGAGTGGTCAGTAGGAGGTGGTCAGTGGTTTTGGTCAGTGGCAATGTGGTCAGTTGGGTGGTCAGTGGGTGTGGTCTGTGGGGTGTGGGCATTGGTGTCTTTGCAGTGGGTGTGGTCAGTTGGTTGTGGTCAGTGGGGGTGGTCACTGGGTACACTGAGTGTGGTCAGTGTGAGTGGTCAGTGGGTATGTCCCTTTGGGGTGATGAATGAGAATGTGCTTGGCCAAGGCTAAAGGAGGCTCCCTGTGTGCCCTGCTCCCCTCTCCCTGAGCTCCTGAGAGCTCTGCAGCCCCTGCTGCCATCCCATCTGCCCAGGCCAGCACAACAGCCCCAGCCTTGGGGCCCTCCAGAGCTGCTCCTGCTCCAGGCCCAGGGCCCATCCCAGAGCCGGGGCAGCCACAAAGCTGTGCCCATTTCTGTTCATTGCTGCTCTGATGAGGATGGTTCCTCAGCCACTTGAAGGCTGTTGATGAATTTTACTTTTCCATATGCCTGCTCTTTCTTGAGCTCCTCAGTTCAGGAATTCAGTTACAAAGGTTCATAATCATTTGTTGAAAACACCAGAACAAAAAAAGCCCCTGGGAATTATTGCAGTTCTCAATTCTTCTGTGGTTAATTAGAAAGATTTCAGAAGTGTATTCCAAGTAAATATACTATATTGAAAACAATACAGAGAGAACAGTTTTGTCCTGTTGTCTTTTCTGTTTATAGATTGATATCAGCCATGTCCAATTGACAGTGACTCCCAGCACCTTCTTATGCAGTCTGAACTGATATGAAAATCAAGACCCTTCATGGCTGACATGACAATTGATCAGATTTTGTCCCACACCCTCTCCACTATTTCCCTCATCCCACTCCTAGAAATTTTATGGATCAGGAACAGAGTTGCCACCAGAAGCAGGGCAGTGATTCTTCCCCTGTGCTCAGCACTGGTTGGGCAGCACCTTGAGTGCTGTGTCCAGTTTTGTCTACCAATTTAGGAAGGAATGGTGGGGCTGGAGTGTGTCCAGAGAATGGCAACAAGGCTGGTGAGGGGTCTGGAACACAGGTCCTGTAAGGAGTGGCTGAGAGAGCTGGGGTTGTTTATCCTGGAGAAGAGGAGGCTCAGGGGAGACCTCATCACTCTCTACAACTCCCTGACCAGAGAGTGGAGCCAGGTGGGACTCAGGCTCTTTTCCCAAGGAACAGAAACAGGACAGGAGGACACAGCCTTAGGCTGCACCAGGGGAGGTTTAGGCTGGACATTAGGAAATATTCTTGAATAAAAGAGTGATTGGGTGTGGGCTTCATTGAAGCCACAGGCTGAAAATTGCAAGGGCCTGAGGCCTTTTTCTCCTTTCTCATGCTAAGGAAAATTTCTCTTGGGTCTGCTGCAGTTTGCCTGTTCCTCCCTGGATCTTCCCAAGGTGATAAACCTCGGGAAAAACAGGAAGGAATTCACAATAAGATTAAGCACCTGCTGTTTTTCAGAAAGTAAGGAAAAACAGTTCTCACGATCCGTGAGAACGTTCTGTTTTCTTCTACTATCCAATGGACGGCCGTTCCTCTCTTCTTCAGCGATCCACACTATAAAAGTGGTTCGCCTTCACAATAAAGTTGCTTCTCTTTGCTGCTAGCTGGAGGAGTCATTGTCGTTATTCTCCGCGGCCGTATCGCGAATAACGACAATTGGGCATTGCGTTGGACTGCCCAGAGAGGTGGGTGTGTCACTGTCCCTGGAGGTGTTTCAGGATAGACTGGATGTGGCACTGAGTGCCACAGTCTGGGTGACAAGGTGGTGTTGGGCCACAGGTTGGACTTGATGCTCTCCAAGGTTTTTTCCAGCCTGGGTGATTCTGTGATGACTGTGACACTGCAGAGCCCTGAAGAAGCAAGGGGCCATTGTGAGACTGCAGTGCCTCATGGAACTGAGAGGACCAGAATGACACTGTGTACGACATGGCACCACAGAGCCAAGGGGCCACTGTGACACTGTGGGGCTGCATGGAAGCAAGAAGTCCATTGTGACACTCTGGGTCCTTGTGGAACCATAGAGGCCACTGTGACACTGCAGGGCCTTGTGGAACCAAGGGGCCATTGTGACACTGCAGAACCAAGGAGAGCCTTGTGAGAGCCTGGGGCCAATGGAATCAAGGGGCCATTGATCCCCTGCAAGGACTCTTGGAACTGAGGGAACAATTGTGACACTGTGGTGCCCCATGGAACCAAGGGTCCCTGGTGACACTGCAGGATCTTGTGTAACCAGGGCTCCATTGTGGCACTGCAGCACCAAGGAATTCACGGCGACACTGAGAGGCCTCATGGAACCAAGGGGCCACTGTGACACTGCAGGGCCTTGTGGGACCATGCAGAGCATTGTGACAGAGCAGGACCTTGGGTAATGATGGGGCCGTTGTGACACTGCAGGGACCCATGAAACCAAGAGGCAAGTGCTGCTCCTCAGGGACTCATGGGATGAAGGAAACATGTTTGACACTGTGGTTCCCCTTGGGACCAACAGGCCATTGTGACACTGTGGGACCAAGGAAAGCATTGTTGTACTGTGAGACCTCATGGAACCAAGGATCCACTGTGGCACTGCAGGGACCAAGGATCCAAGGGACTTTGTGATACCAAGGTGTCCCATGGAACCAAAGGGACATTGTGACACTAGGAAGTCTCGTGGACTCATGGAGACCATTATGGCAATTTAAAGGACCTTGAAACTGTGTTGACCCAAAGCTGGTGTGGGATTGTGGATCTGCTGGCAGGTAGGAATGCTGTGCAAAGGGACTTGGACAGGCAGGATCCAGGACTCAAATCCAACAAGGTGAGGTTTAACAAGGCTGAAAGCTGGGTCCTGCACTGTGGAAACAACAAACGCTGCAGTGCTACAGACTGGGGACAGAGTGGCTGGACATCAGCCAGGCAGAAAGTGACCAGGGGGATGGATAAACAGCAGGATGGACATGAGCCAGCAGAGTGCCCAGGTGGCCAAGAAAGCCAATGGCACCTGACATGGCTCAGCAGTGCTGTGGGCATCAGGAGCAGGGCAGTGATTCTTCCCCTTTGCTCAGCACTGATGATGCTGCATCTAGAGTGCTGTGTCCAGTTCTGGGCCCCCCAATTTAGGAAGGACTTGAAAGGGGCTCGAGTGAGTGGAGAAGGCCAACAAGGCTGATGAGAGGTCTGGAATACCAGCCCTGTGAGGAGTGGGTGAGGGAGCTAAGGCAGTTTATTCTTGGGAAGAGGAAGCTCAGAGAGACAAAGTGGTGTCAGGGCACAGACTGAACTTGCTATCTCCAAGGACTTTTGCAGCCTGGCTGATTTTGTGATTCTCTGAAATCACCACTGGAACAGTTGCAGGATGAGCCCTGAGACTCCTCTTCAGAAGGTCCAGCAGCCCAGGTCCCTCAGCTTCTCCTCACAGCCCCAAAGCCCATCCTGTCAGTCCTGCAGAGCCTCTCCAGCCCCTCCTCACTGCCCACAACAGGGAGCCCCACACCCAGACACAGCAGCCCAGATGTGCCCCCCTGGCCTGTAGTGCCTCTGGCAAGGGAGCAGCACGAGGCACTGCAGGAGCCTGCAGACAATTCCTGAAGCACTTGTAGGATCATCCTGCTCCCCAAGGGACATTCCCATGGTGACAACTCGGGAGCTGAAATGGGAAGTACAGCCATAGAGAAATGGCAAAATCATGATGGCTGTTTGCAGGAGAGGGGACAGGATTGGGAAAGAGACAGAAATATGGATTAGGAATGAGAAAAGAAAGCAAAGGTGAATCAAAGGAAATGCTCAGGGCTGTGTGGGGGTGGCTACAAGGCAGCTGTGGCTCTGAGCAACAATGTCTGCAGTGGGACTGGAAAGTCATAGCTCATGGGAACTGTCCATCTCTGAGGGTCTCTTCAGGCCTGAGACCTCCCCAGAGAGGGCATGAAGGTGGTAAAAAGTCTGGTTCTCTCGGAGGCACTGTCAAGAAAGCAGCTTGAGATGACCTTGTGTTTTTTCAGGGCTGTTTATTTATCTTATCTTAAAAATGTTTCTGCCAGCCCAGTATGGGTCCACTCTGCAGGTCGACCATCGCAGGAGGTCTCCTGGGCGGGCTGTGCCAAGGTCTTTATACTCTAAACTACGTATACAATATTTACAAATTCTCCCCAATGCCATGCAACCTCTTTACAATGTCCAATTCTTTCCCCATCCAAACTGTGGTTCCCAGGGTGCAGCTTCAGCAGGGATGACATGAAGAAGAATAAGGAAGAAGCCCACCACACCCAGGATCCTCCATCTTGGCCACATGGCCCTTAATATAAACAATCTAAAAACCTACTTATACTACATTCTAACATTCTAATTTACACTCTACTCATCATTATTTTCTGTGTCTCTTCTCTCAATGTGGACAGATTCTCCCAAGGAGCCAAATCCAGCCCCTGCAGCTCCTGGGCAGCACTCAGGGGTCTCTGAGGGATCTGCCAGGGGGGTTTTTGCATCCCCAAAGGAGCCAGGGAAAAACCCTGGACTCCCACAGGAACAAACTTTTGGGCTGACTGCAGAGGCCACGACAAACCTGAGTGGTTTCCCTTGTGTCCCTCAGCCCTTGCTGGCCCCAGTGGCTGATGGCATTTGTGCTCACTCAGCTCCATCTCCCCACAGCAGCACCATGGGGGTGCTGATGCCTGCTCTGTGCAGTGCAAACAGCTCCTGAGCCAGTGCTGCCGTGTCTGTGCCTGCAAGGATGCAGCACCTGTGTGAGCTGGAGGAGAGGCCAGGGCTGCAGAGGGGGGATGTTGTTGGCAGGTGCATGAGGACACTCTGGGATGCTGCCCTGGGGTGTCCAGCACAGTGGGGATGGATCAGCCCCTGCTCTGCTGCTCCTTGCCAGGGTCTCCCCCTTGCAGGGACCTTGCAGAGCACCAGCCATGTTGTTTGCCCCCAGCCTGCCCATGGCCAGCCTGAGGCTGCTCACGGGGGTTTTCTCTGCTCAGCATTGGCCTGGCCAAGTGCTCTGGAGAGAGCCTGGCCAAGGAGCCTGGAGCCCCTAGGCCCTGCCCTGAGGCACCAGTGCTGCCCCAGCAGTGCCCATGGCCTGTCCCTGCTGCAGCCCTGGCACTGCGACCCCCAGGGCTGTGCCCAGCCCTGAGAGCACTCAGGCCCTACAGCAACACGAGGGGCAGGAGGGCAGCGGGGCAGTGGCATGGGAGCAGCACTGGCATCACCAAGTGCTGCTGCTGTTGGGCACAGCTGCTGTGCCAGCACTGATCTGCCCCAGCTCTGCACACAGACATTGCTGCTGCAGCTCCAGAGAAGGGAACAAAAGGGGCACCCCCAGAGAAGGGAGCAAAAGGGGCATCTCTGGGGAAAACTTTGCTGGGACAGAAATCCTTCAGTGTGTTTAAAGCCACAAAGACTGCAACACTTTATTGACACATTTTGTGGCCACAGGGAAGATGGAGAAACAGAATGATCAATGAAACAAAGAGTGGCTTTTTAAATGGACAATGTGATAAAATTATAACAAAGAAAAAATAACCCCACAATCAAACCAATAAGAAGTATAAAAGATGACTTTTATTACAAGTGGTTTTCAGAAATTTGCTAGCAGTTTAATGTTCCTGAAAGAAACCAGTCATCAGTGTCCACACTGAAGCCTTGATCTCTTGATTCCTCAGGCTGTAGATGAGGGGGTTCAAGGTAGGAGGCACCACCGAGTACAAAACTGACAGTGCCAGATCCAGTGATGGAGAGGAGATGGAAGGGGACTTCAGGTGTGCAATAGGGCAGTGCTGATAAACAGGGAGACCACAGCTAGGTGAGGGAGGCAGGTGAAAAAGTCTTTGTGCCATCCCTGCTCAGAGGGGATCCTCAGCACAGCCCTAAAGATCTGCACATAGGAGAAAACAATGAACAGAAAACATCCGAGTGCCAAACAGGTACTAACAGCAAGAAGCCCAAGTTCCCTGAGTTGGGAGTGTGAGCAGGAGAGTTTGAGGATCTGTGGGATTTCACAGAAGAACTGGCCCAGGGCATTGCCATGGCACAGGAGAAGGGAAAATGTATTGGCTGTGTGCAGCAGAGCATTGAGAAAGCCGCTGGCCCAGGCAGCTGCTGCCATGTGGGCACAAGCTCTGCTGCCCAGGAGGGTCCCATAGTGCAGGGGTTTGCAGATGGACACGTAGCGGTCGTAGCACATGACGGTCAGGAGATAATACTCTGCTGAGATAAAGAACAGAAAGAAAAAGATTTGTGCATCACATCCCGAGTAGGAGATGTTCCTGGTGTCCCAGAGGGAATTGTGCATAGCTCTGGGGACAGTGGTGCAGATGGAGCCCAGGTCAGTGAGGGCCAGGTTGAGCAGGAAGAAGAACATGGGGGTGTGCAGGTGGTGGCTGCAGGCTACGGCGCTGATGATGAGGCTGTTGGCCAGGAGGGCAGTCAGGCAGATGCCCAGGAAGAGGCAGAAGTGCAGGAGCTGCAGCTGCCGTGTGTCTGCCAATGGCAGCAGGAGGAAGTGGCTGATGGAGCTGCTGTTGGACATTTGCTGTTTCTTGGCACAGGGATCTGTAAGAAAAGTAATCATGGAATAGTTTTGTTTGGGGAGAACTCTAAATATCCCAGCCCAGCTTGGTGGCACTTTCCCCCTACTGCCTGCCCAGGGCTCTGCTGCCTGGAGCTGTCCCTGCCATCAGCTGCTTCCCCGTGCTCAGGGTTGGGCCCTACCAGTGCTGCCAGAGCCCAGTCCAGCCCTGGAGGCTCAGCTCTGCCCTGCGGATCCCTCCAGCACAGGGCAATGCCCAGGGCCAACTCTGCCTCTGCAGGCTCTGATGGCAATATCACAGCAACCCTGAGGAGGCTGGAACAGTGACACTGATGCTGCCTGTAGAGGACCTTGTGCTGATTTCTCCCTTCACCTTATTTATTAAGATGTAGTGAATTTTTTTTTTTTTAATTTTTCTCAACCTGAACTGAGAGATGAATATCAGTGTTCTATTTCCCATCCAGGCAACTCAGTGCAGTAGATTTAATAACAGCTCCTGCCTTGCTGTGCTCCCTGTATAATCTAATTCAAAATGTTCTGCAGTTAAAAGTTATGCTAGAGTGATGACACGAGTCCTGAAAAATGCAGCATACCCACCACACAAGTAGAGCATTTCCAAGCCTTCCCGGCTGTCTCCTTCCACCCAGACTTTGTTCCCCAGTGCTGGGAGCAGCTCCCAGGGCTGGCTGAGATCTGTCCCTTTCAGGCATCAGGGTCCCTGCCCCAGCATAGCACCCTGGGCTGCAGGACCCTGCTCAGCAAGACAGCCCTGGATACCCCTGGCTGCTCTGCACAATATACAATCAGAGAATGTACTCACAGAGTCTGTAGGCATTGGGATATTTCGGCTTTAGATCACTGCAGGAACTGCTGCTGCCTTGTCCTGCAGCCAGAGTCTTCCTGTGTCAAGGGCTGGGAGTGATTCTGCCCCAGTCACTTGTGAGCATCTTCTCAGCGCTGACTGATTGAAGTTCTCTGTGCCTCTGTGCTGTTCTTGGGATGGCTGCAGGCAGTGCCCCAGCCCTGCTGGGCCGGGAGAAGGGCTGCTATTCAAGAGAAATGTGCTTTTGAATCACTTCTGGGTTTCCAAGGGCTCCTTCTGTTCCAGGAGCCTGGCCCAACTCAGCAGCACAGACACAGCACAGGGACTTTAATGACCCTCTCAGGGCTTTGGTGCTGTTTACATTAGACTCAGTCCCTGAGAGAGTGTTCAAGAAGCTTCTCAAGATCTCAAAATGAGGTTTAAAGTCCAAAGATTCTTGAAGTTGTAATGGGTCCAACTGAGGGATATGGTTGAGAAAATGTCCTCAGGTTCCAGTTAGAGAAGAACACTGGAGGCAGTGACAACAGCTGGGAACAAACAAGGGAAAAGTGTCTCTGATGCTGAGCAAACCTGGAGTGTAGAATGACGTCTCCATATAAGGTTAGGATTGGACCACATTGGACCTGAGCTCTGGAAAAAATGATGTCCACTTTAACACCAAATTAGTGGCAAGAAGTCTTAGTCTGCTAATTTGGAGATTTGGTGACAGCGGGGCCTCACCAAGAAGTCAACTGTTCCACTACGGAACCTCAAGGAACAAAGTAGCGTTTTGACACTGTGGGGCTGTTCTATGGGGCTGCATGGAACCAAAAATCCATTTTGACACAGTGGGGTCACATGGAATCTATGGTCCATTGTTATACTGCTGATCCAAGGAAGCCATGGTGACACTGTGGAACCTCCTGCAGCCATGGGTGCATTGTGACACTGCAGAACCTCACGGAACCACTGTAACCATGTTATACTACAGAACCTCGTGGAAAAAAGGGTCCATTTTGACAATCCAGAACTATTGCTGAGAGTATGAAAACTATGGAACCAAAAGTCCATTATGACCAAGAGACCACTGTGGAACTGCATGGCACCGTGGATCCAGGGGGCCATTGTGACACTGTGGGGCCTCATGGCACCAAGGACATCACTGTGGCACTGCTGGGCCACATGGTCCCAAGGGGCCAGCGTGAAGCAGCAGGGCTGGGTGAAACCAAAAGACCATTGTGGCTTTACAGAGCCCTGTACAGCCAAAGGGCCTCTGTGATCCTGCAGGGCACCGTGGGTCCATGGAGACCATTGTGGCACTGCCAGGCCCCATGGAATCATGGAGAAAATTGTGATGCTGTGGGTTCCCACAGAACCAAGGGGACATGAAAAAGGTCTGGCATGCTTGGCATCCCATGGACCACCAGACAGGTCAAGATGAATTTTGCATGACGAGGGCTACCTCTCATCAGCCCCTGGAGTTCTGGGGCTCTGGGCTTTCCTTCCTATGGAAAAGAACTTTCTGTCCTTCCTGGTGCCCATGGCCAAAATTGGTACCACAAGAGTTTCTCTCAGACAAAAGCTGCCATGACAACCAGATATGGCTGTCTTTGCCTCTGGTGGTCAGCTCTCATCTGCCCCTGAAACACTGAGTCTGTTCTTTGCTTCCTGTGGAAAAACCCTGTCTTTCTCATCCAGGGCCAACGGCCAAAACTGGGATTTGGCCTCCCAGATTCTATCTGTCCAAGGATTGCTCCCAGACAAAAGTAGCCAGAACAGAGCGGTCTGGCTGGTCTTGTTCCTCTGGTGATTTTCTTAGATTATGAGCTCAATGTTATCAATTGTAAATACTTTGGAGAGGGCCCAGAGAAATCCTAAGATGAGGTATGCAGGCTTCAGGACCACATTATAGGGACAAAGGAGCTCTGTGCTCAGGGGAGTGGAAACTGAGGACAGTGGAGGAGAGCCATCAGAGTGTTTAAAGAGCTGTTTCAGAGACACTTTTGATATAGTGTAAAACAGCCTAAGAAACAAAGAAAGAATGAATGCAAAGTGCAGTTGGGATAGTCCAGACTGGATGCAAGAAGAGAGGAATTTCCCTCCCAGGGCAGGGCTGTGGTGCATCACATCCCCTTGAAAAAATCTTCAGCAGCCCAAGGCTGCCCATGTTCTTCTTCCTGCTCAACCTGGCTCTTAGCAACCTGGGCATCATCTGCACCACTGTCCCCAAAGCCATGCATAATTCCCTCTGGGACACTAGGAACATCTCCTATGCTGGATGTGTTGCTCAGGTTTTCTTTTTTGTTTTCTTTATATCAGCAGAATATTATTTCCTGACATCATGTGCTACAAACGCTACGTGTCCATCTGCCAATCTCTGCACTATGGGACCCTCCTGGGCAGCAGAGCTTGTGCCCACATGGCAGCAGCTGCCTGGGCCAGTGCCTTTCTCTATTCACTGCTGCACACAGCCAATACATTTTCCCTGCCCCTGTGCCAGGGCAATGCCCTGGGCCAGTTCTTCTGTGAAATCCCACAGATCCTCAAACTCTCCTGCTCACACTCAAACTTCAGTGAACTTGGGCTTCTTGCTGTTGGTGTCTGTTTAGCACTCACTTTCTTTCTGTTCATTATTTTCTCCTATGTGCAGATCTTCAGGGCTTTGTTGAGAATACCCTCTGAGCAGGGATGGCACAAAGACTTTTCCACCTGCCTCTGTCACCTGGCTGTCATCTGTTTACCAGGACTGGGTTTTTTGCCTACCTGAAGACCCGCTCCATCTCCTCCCCATCTCTTGATCTAGTTCTCTCAGTTCTGTACTCGGTGGTGTCTCCAGCCCTGCACCACCACACCCTACTTATCACACCATTCCTGATCCAGGCCAGAAGCCTTTATCCTTCTTGGCCACCTGGGCATACTGCTGGCTCATGTACAACCTGCTTTCCATCAGTGCCCCCAAGTCCCTTTATGCCTGGTCACTGTCCAGCCACTCTGTCTCCAGCCTGTAGTACTGAAGAGTTGTGGCCAAAGTGCAGGACCCAGCACATGGACTTGTTAAACCTCACCTTGTTGGATTTGGGCCCTGGATCCAGCCTTGTGGGAGTCCAGGGTTTTTCCCTGGCTCCTTTGGGGGTGCAAAAACCCCCCTGGCAGACCCCTCAGAGACCCCTGAGTGCTGCCCAGGAGCTGCAGGGGCTGGATTTGGCTCCTTGGGAGAATCTGCCCACATTGAGAGAAGAGACACAGAAAATAATGATGAGTAGAGTGTAAATTAGAATGTTAGAACGTAGATAAATAGGTTTTCTTGAATGTTTATGATAAGGGACACGTGGCCAATATGGAGAATTTGGGGGGTGGACACCTTTTCCTCCTTCTTCTCCATGTCATCCATTTTGGGTGACACGCTGGCCTCTTGGATTGGTTGGGGTCAGGGCTGGACCATTTAATAAAACTGTATTGTATTGGTAAAATTTTGTAAACATGTAATACGTAGTACTAACTATATAAGATAAGCCCTGCCTTGACCAGGCAGATTCTCCCAAGGAGCCAAATCCAGCCCCTGCAGCTCCTGGGCAGTACTCAGGGGTCTCTGAGGGGTCTGCCAGGGGGGTTTTTGCACCCCCAAAGGAGCCAGGGAAAAACCCTGGACTCCCACACAGCCTGTTCAGGTCCCTCTGCAGAGCCCTCCTACCCTCCAGAAGACCCACACTCACACCCAGAACGCTGTCACCACAGTCTTATGAGGCCCTAAAATGTCACAATGGTCTCTAAGATTCCCTGAGTCCTCCCTTTGTCACAATGCCTCTTGGGTTCCATGGGACCCCATGACGTCCCCAAAGTCCCTTGGATCCCTGGGCTCCACGGTGTCACAAAAGCATTTTGGTCCCCCAAAGCCCTGCAGTGCCCCAGTAGACCCTTGGTTCCATGAGGTCTCGCAGTACAGTAATACTCTCCTTGGTTCCACGGTGTCACAATGCCCTCTTGGTCCCAAGAGGCACCACCATGTCAAACATGTTTCCTTCATTCCCTGAGTCCATGAGGAGCAGCACTGGCCCCTTGGTTTCATGAGGCCTCCGAGTGCCACCATGAATTCCCTGGTGCTGCTCTGTCACAATGGAGCCCTGGTTCCACAAATCCTGCATTGTCACAGGGACCCTTGGTTCCATGGGGCTCCACAGTGTCATAATTGTTCCCTTAGTTCCAAGAGTCCTTCAGTGGAACCATGGTCCCTTGATTCCATTGTCCCCAGACTCTCACAAGGCTCTCCTCGGTTCTGTAGGGACACAATGGCTCCTTGGTTCCACAAGACCCTGCAGTGTCACAGTGGCCTCTGTGGTTCCATGAGGACCCAGACTGTCACAATGGACTCCTTGCCTCCATGTATCCCCACAGTGTCACAGTGGCCCCTTGGCTCTGTTGTGCCAAGTTGTATAGAGTGTCACTCTGGTCCTCTCAGTTCCACGAGGCCCTGCAGTGTCACAATGGCCCCTTGCTTCCCCAGGGCCCTGAGTGTCAAAATCATCACAGAATGACCCAGGCTGGAAAAGAACTTTGAGAGCCTCAAGTTCATCCTGTGACCCAACACCACCTTGTCACCCAGACCATGGGACTCAGTACCACATCCAGTCTTTCCTGAAACACTTCCAAGGGTGGTGACTCACCCACCTCCCTGGGCAGCCCATTCCAATGCCCAATCACCCTTTCAGTGAAGAATATTTCCTAATGTCCAGTCTAATTGTCCCCTGGTGCAGCTTAAGGCTGTGTCCTCTTGTCCTGTCACTGTTCCCTGACAGAAGAGCCTGACCTCCACCTGCCTGCACCCTCCGGTCAGGGAGTTGTAGAGAGTGATTAGGTCTCAACTGAGCTTCCTCCAGGTAAACATCCTCAGTTCCCTCAGCTGATTCTCACAGAACCTGTGTTCCAGACCTCTCACCAGCCTTGGTGCCCTTCTCTGGACACGCTCCAGCCCCTCCATGTGTTCCCTAATTTTTGGTCCAGAACTGGACACAGCACTTGAGGTGCTGCCCAAGTAGTGCTGAACACAAGGGAAGAATCACTGTCCTGTTCCTGATGGCCACACCATTCCTGATCCATTGTAGGTCCAGGTGTTGGATGAGGGAATTAGAGGGAGGGGGTGGGGACAAAGTGTTATTTATTGTCATCCATGAAGGGTCTTGATTTTCATATCTATTCAGACTTCAATAGAAGATTCAGAGGTTCAATATCAACTAGACATTGCTGGTATCAATCAATAAATATGAAAAGAAATCTGGACAAAATACTTCTCCCTGCATTGTTTTCAATATAGTATATAGTATATAGCCTATTCATTTTGAATACACTACTGAAATCTGTCTAATTAATCACAGAAGAATTGAAAAGTTAAATCATTCCCAGGGACTTTTCTTGTTTGGGTGGTTTGAACAAATACTTTTGAGTTTTTCTCACTGAATCCCTGAACTGAAGAGGTCAAGAAAGAAGAGTTCAATATTAAGTTTGTCATGGATTTAACATTGGCCAAATTGCCAGTGCGCCCACTAGAATTATTTACTCATTTTCTGCTGTGAGATGGGATTGGAGGAAGACAAAACTAGCTCAAACTTTAAAAGGTACAAAGAGAAAGCTTTATTACTAGAAACTACAAGGAAAAAAAAATCTCAATAAATCATTCAGAACATTTATCTTCCCCCTACAACATCTTTTCTTTCACACTGATAATGTACAGAAATGGATCAGTCAATTTACCATCTCTATAAATAGCCTTTCACCCATTTACTTGGGTGAGCAGAACTTTTCATCAGTCTATGGAGATTTTACCACAAGAAAACAGTTTTCTCCTGTCCTCTGTGTCACAGTGAATCAGCCATTCAGGAGAATGTAAATCTGATCACTGTGTAAAAATCCCTTCCTCGACTTACAGTTTTCCCATAACTATTTTTGAGGACCATATCAACTTATGAGGCAGCACTCACAGGCTGATGGCCTCCCCTCCCCCTTGGCCCAGGGGTTTTTGGAAAATCTTATCAGGGGCAGCATTCCATCTATGCCATGGGCTGGTCTGGCCACTCTGGGGGGAGGGGGAAGCAGGCAGGATCTCAGCAGCCGATGGCGCTGTCTAGTAATTCCCCTTTCCCAAGTTACTCAAAATTTGGAAGAGGACAGAAACAGAAGAAATACAAAACATAGAGAGAGAACGACAAAAAAGATACAGAGATGCACACTCTTGGATTCCAGTACTGTTCAGACAGAAATTCCAAGAGGAGGTAGGGTCAAGATGTGCTCTTGCCTAGTGGTCTGCCTGAAATTCTCCTTGGTCTTCCTGGGTCCTTCCCCCAGGTAGGACTTTTGGTCATTTGGTCACTCAGGAACTGGGCTGGGGCTACAGAGATGAATGTGGAGCATTGCCTTTGGTGTGACACAGACCACAGGAGCAGGCAGGGACTTGGACTTAGCATATGCTCTGTGTTTTTTTAAGCCTCTGGACCCTTATGGGCCTCCTGCAAGTGGGTATTGTGATTGCTCGGGCAATCAGAGCCTGGGTCAGCACCAGCCCACTGTGTGACTGATTGACAGCTCATCCCAAGGAGTTTGGGGCATTGATCTCATCCAGTCTCTGACTGTGACCGTGGTGACACTCAGAACCTCATAGAACCATGGGTCAGTTGTGACAAGGACACTAGCAGATCCAAGGACACCATGGAGACACCATGGAACCTCATGGAACTAGAGACCATTGTGACATTCTTGTGCCTCATGGATTCAGTGGGACCATTGTGACTCCAGACCCCTATGGAACCAGGGGTCAAGGATGAAGCTCTGGGGCTCATAGAACCAAGAAGCCATTGTGAAACTGAAACAGGGAAAATTAAAATTAAAATTAATGAGTTAAGGGTAAAAATACAGGAGGATGCTTTAACTAGAAGGGGACTGGCAAGATTCTCTGAGTGCTTAACATTCACTGTTTTGCAAGAACAGGAGGACAGAGCAAGGCTTCAAGATAAGATAGAGGGGCAAGAATTTGCAAGCAGGATGGAAGAGTGAGACACATTCCAGATAACAGGTATTCCTTAGACCCTTGAGCCAGCAAAAACTGGTATCAAAGTCTGGAAAGGAACCTAAGACTAAGATGCAAAGAAGGTGAGGTTAAAAGTTCAAACTGAGAGGGAGACTTCTTGCTTCATCCCAGACAGCCACTAGAACAACCAACAAGGAGGAATGTGAAGTCACAAAGTGACGTGGAGGTAATTTTAATACGAAGCAGGGACAGGGTGGATTAGGAAATGAACATGTATTAGGTGCACTGTGCAATCCTAGTTTGTAGAGAATAAAAAGAGAGGTGCAGGTCACCAAAGGTGTGCATGTTTTTGGAGGAGCTGTCCCCCATGCACCTCAGTGCTGAATAAAATACATGTCTATATCTTACTTTTTGGGTTATAAAGTTTTTCTATGCATCAATTTGGGTGACCCCACTGCTCCCCTGAGATTTCGGGGTGCCCTCTTTGCCCACCTCAGAGCTGGAGCCGGTGCAGAATGACACCTGCACCGACCACACAGACCAAAGCACCTGGGTGTACATGTGCTGCATCATCTCCTGAGGTAACTCAGGACTCCCTTCCACCTCTGGGGCACTCGCCTGGAGTTTTGGGGTAACCCTGAATGTTTGAGTGCCCCCTGACAGCCCCCCCACCACGGAGGGTCATCTGTGTCCATGTTGACTGAAAGGATGCAACAGTGACCATTATCTTTCCTCAGCCCATCCAGGAGAGTCACGACATTTGGGTGCTCCAAACATCACCTAGACATCTCCAAAAATCACCTGGATACACCTGGGTAGCCCCCAGTATATCCTGGATCACGGCAAAAATCACCTGGATACACCTGTGTACTTCTTGGATAACTGGATCAACCAAAACCCCCAGTCATCCCCAAAACTGGTGTCCCAAAAATCTTCATTGCTTTGACTAGGTGGACCTGGTGTCCCTAAATTCGCATTGACATCAATGGCTAAACCCAGTGCCCCAAAAATTTTGTTGCTAAAAATCTCTATTATGGCTTCAGAATTCCCAGAATTTGAACTGAAAATGGAGATTTTTGGGCTTACCTGGAGGCACAACTCCAGCACAGGTTGCAGGTGTGGGATCAGGTATTTGGAACTGACTTCCAGGAATTCATCCAGGACTTCTACAGAATCAGCATCATGATCCTGGAAGGGAAATTCCTGGAATTGAGCCCAACATTTCCCTCACATTTACCGAAGTTGTCTCATTTTAGCACCAAAGTTCCACAAAAGTCCTGCTGAATTCAATGGATAAGCTGAGTGTCCCTAAATCCAGCTAGACTTAAACAGGGTAGATCTGCTGTCTCTAAATCCCTATTGATTTCTTTTGGGTAGACCTGGTATCTTTGAATCCCTATTGATTTCAATTGGCAGGCTTGATATCCAAAATATGCCTGTCAGAAGATCATTATAACAAAAGATGGGCAATTCAGAGACATTGTAAAAGACAGTTTATTGCTTTATTGCACCACTCTGATAGAAGGGTGAGACATTAAAGGTGTTACGCAGAATACCGTAATAACAGAAGCCATCTCATTCTTAGTTACAATGCCTTACATTAGTTTTTTAGCCAATCACATATTTCTATGAACTTTGCAAATGTCTTTTATCACCAATCATAAATAGTTTTGCTTCCCACAGCTTTGCTGCCATGTGCATTTTTCAACCAGTCATATAACACTTCACAAACTAGTAATGATATATCTTAAACTTCTAACTAACTAACTAACTAATTAACACCACCCTGTCACCCAGATCATGGGACTCAGTGTCACATCCAGTCTATGCTGAAACTCTTCCTGGGACAGTGACTCATCCACGTCCCTGGGAAGCCCATTCTAATGTCCAATCACCTTCTTTGTGAAGAATATTTATTAATGTCCAGCCTAAACCTTCTTTGGGGCAGCTTTAAGTCTGTGTCCTCTTGTCCTGTCACTGTTCCCTGGGGAAAGAGCCCAATTCCACCTGGCTGCACCCTCCTGTCAGGGAGTTGTAGAGGATGATGAGATCTCCTCTGAGTCTCCTCCAGGATAAACATCCCCAACTCCCTCAGCTACTCCTCACAGAACTTGTGTTCCAGATCCCTCACCAGCCTTGTAGCCCTTCTCTGGACACTCTCCAGCTCCTCCATGTCCTTCCTAAATTGGGCCCTAGAAGTGGACACAGCGCTTGAGGTGCTGCCCAGCCACTGCTGAGCACAGGGCAAGAATCACTGCTCTGGGCCTTCTGGTTGCACTGTTCCTGATCCAAAGGAGCCTGAGGGGTTGGATGAGGGAAATGGTTAGGAGGGGATGGGGATGGAGACAAAGTGCAATTGATTGAACATCATCAAGGGTCTTGACTTTCATATATATTCAGACTGCATTAGAAGGTGCTGGGGGTCAATATCAGTTGGACAGTTCTGATACCCATCTATAAACAGGAAAAGAACCAGGAGAAATCACTTCTCTGAGCATTGTTTTCAATTTAGTATATTTACGTGGAATACATTTTTGAAATCTATCCAATTAACCACCAAAGATTTGAAAACTTTATTAAATTATCCCCAGGAGCTTTTCTTATGGGTGTTTTTAACAAATGTTTATGAGCCTTGGTCACTGAATTCCGAAACTGAAGAGATCAAGAAAGAAGAGGCCTCTGGAGTAGTAAAATTCATCAGCATCCTCCTAGTGGCTGAGGATGTATCCTCATCAGAGCAGGAATGATGGAGCAGAAATAGGAACAGGTGACACACTGATCAAACCCACTGACTGATCACACCTACTGACCTTACCCACTGACCACATCCCACTCACCACCCAAATGACCATACCTCCAATGATCACACCCACTGACCATAACCACTACACACACTCATTGACCACACCCATATCCTAGAAACCAGTGCCAGCACCTCACTGACCACACCCACTGACCACCCCAATGACAAATCCCATTGACCACACCCTGCTGACCAACCCAACGACAACCCCTCCGAAAATACTGAGCACACGCAGTCTTGATGCTTTCTGCTCACTCCTCTAAGTTATTTGAAATCCCCCATCTCCAATACCTCAAACAGCTGGCTGCTTCCTTCTCCTATTTGACCACACAGAAATTCCATAAATACACACTTGTATCTCAAATGCAAAAAGTTAAACTACAAGGGGAGCCTTACAATTCATTTTACCAAGCTGGCACCATTCCCAGTCTCTTTTCAAAAATATCCAGATTCTCTGTCTTTAAACCTTAACCACAGACTGGACTCACTATCTCAAACTGATCATGTGCTACTTCTCAATTATAGGATCTCAGGAGTTCCAGGACACACCTGGGGCACATAGGTCTCCGTTTATTAGATATACAATGCCGTCTCTTTTTGCTCCCTCTACAGAGGAGAAGGACCCAACTTGGTTGTCACCCTGGTCCACAATGACTCATCGTCCGCCCACACAAAAAGCAAGGAGTTACCCTTATTAGTCCCCACCATTGTGGGTTTCTGAAATTATTCTCAACTGGTGGTAATTCCTAGTCAAAAGCCAAATAATTACTTGTTCAAAGATAGCCCTTTCAGAAACTGTCCAGGAAAGACCCAAGCGATGAGTACCCATCAATTTTTGATGATTAAGATAACCAGAGCCATCAGGAAAGCTACATCTGAATGCCAGCTTCCCATAAACCGAGATCTGCATTCACCAAATTCATTGTTTCCCAGACATGGTTTTGTCCAGCCCAATGCAGAGAAAGACTACATGAATGTGTGCAACAACAAAAAGAAAGACCTCTGCTCCAGGCTATGAAAAACTGTATAAAAACTGGACTGACCAAGGCGGCTTTGTGAGCACTGGGGGATCCGATGCCATAGAGGTTGGATCAGAGTGTGCTCACCCGGCGCCGATCCCGGGCTCAGTGCTCTCCTTTTTTGATTGTGGGTAAGGAGGATCGTATTTCAGTCGCAAAAATAATTATCACTTATTCTTATTATATTTAATTCAGCTTAATCTCGTTTATAACACCTTCATCTACAGCCTGAGGAATCAGGAGCTTGAGGATGCCCTGAGGAATATGACCACTATGTGTTTCCAGAAACAATCAAGTGCCTGTTTGTTTCTGCATAGCATTCAGAATGGAACTCATTACAGACTGCCCAGACTGCTTAGTTCCATGTGTTTCTATTTGGTGTGTTCTACTTTTTCTTTTTTATTTTTTTTTTTTTTAACTTTTCATAGTATTTTACATAAAGGGATGCCTTTAGTCACAGTATTGCTACATCAGTATCTACTGTGCTTGTGTTCAGCATAGACAGTAAGGAGACATGATCGTTGTGCATTGAGGTAAAATAAAGTGTCCTGCTCTGCCCTGTGTGACCCAGGTGCTTCCCCAGCCCTTCTCTGTCTCTGCAAGGGCAGTGCCTGTGAGCAGAGGTGGAGGGACTCCCAGCACAGTAGCAGAGCCAGGGAAAATGGCCCTGGCTCTCCCCACATCTGCTCTTCCCAACTCCACCCTCTCCTTGCCAGCCATTCTGTGGCTGTGAGGCCACAGTGCTCTGGCAGCTTGGTCACTGTCCTGCTGTGTGTCCCTGCTGTGAGCACAGGCAGAGACAGGCCATGGGCACTCCTGGGACACACCTGGGCTCCAGCACAGCAGCTCCACCAGCAAAGGCATCTCCTGAGGGCAGGGCAGGAAGGCTTTGTTCTCCTCCAGAGTCAGTCTCAGGAACAGGCACAAAGAACAGACTCTGAAGATGATCCTTGTGTTCCCTGTTCTTCCAGGGCTCAGTGGGATGAGATCAGGGTCCCAGTGTGGCCATCAAGGGACTCAGGTCTGGGTCAGGTTTGGCTTGTTGGTGGCCAGTGCCCATCAGACGGTGAATGGTCTGTGCTGAACCTTGCTGGGGCTCTGCAGCTTGTCCCAGGGCTGATGGCAAGGCAATGTTTGCCTGCAGGGCCTTGGGAGCTGCCAGGAGAGCACAGGGGACCTGCAGGGACAGGGTGTGCCAGGGAGCAGCAGGGAGTGGAGCTCACTGGGCACAGGCCTGCCCAAAGTGGGGTCAACTGGAGATCAAGGAGTGAATGTCTGCTGTGACCAGGAGAGCTCTGCAGCCCAGGGACACAGCAGACACAGGGAAAAGAGTCTGGCACTGAGAGCTCTGAGCCACAGGGACACAGCAGGCACAGGGAAAGGAGTCTGGCACTGAGTGCTCTGAGCCTCAGACACCTTCCCCAGGAGGATGCAGGGCAGCCCCAAGGGCATCTGGCAGCCCTGGAACAAGGCAGGCACCTCTGAAACTCTGCATGGCCCCAGCAGAGCCTATGTGGGAGGGGGTCAGTGCAGGGAGCACCATCAGCTGCCTCTGTGTCCCAGGCTGAGCAGCAGAGCCCAGCAGAGGCAGCCCAGGGCCCCGGGCAGCACAGCCCCCGTGCTCTGCAGAGCAGCAGCCCCGGCTCGGGCTCTGGGAGCAGGGCAGGGGCTGCAGCAGTGGCTGCTCAGGCCAGCACAGACGTGTTCCCCTGGCACAGGCTCTGTGGGCAGCTGGCATGTGCCAGGAGCAGAGCAGGAGCCCCTGGGATGCAGAGAAGCCCTGGAAAGAGGCTGCCCTGTCCCTGGGGCAGCAGCAGCTGCCAGAGAAGCCCTGGGGCCAACTCTCTGCTGCTGTGCTGGGCAGGGGACTGGCCCTGGGGCTGCAGGAGCTGCCTGAGCTGAGCATCTGCAGAGCATTCCAGACACAGAGAGGCTGTCTCTCACCTCCAGTGCCTCCAGTTAAGCCTGCAGGAGGCGACCCTGGCTGGCCACTATGCTTCAGCCCCCTCACAGTTTACCCAGACAAGTCCAATGCTGTTCATGCCCAGCAGGGTCCCCTGTTCCCCTGGGTTCCCCCAATTCCAATAGGGCCACAGCTTCCACCAAGGATGTTCCACAAATCCACCCCAGAGCGTGACATGGGGACAAGGGGCCGGGGCTGTGTGACCAGGACATCAAGGACGTGGATTATCCAGGTCACTGGGGCTGGTTTGGGTTCCCCAGGGCAGTAAAGATGTCTGGTAGTTGGAGCAGGGTGAGGGAAGGGCCCCCAGGATGGGGCTGGAGCCCTTTGGCTGTGAGGAGAGGCTGAGGGAGATGAGTTTTTCCAGCCTGGAGCAGCGAAGGCTGAGGGGCTCCTCATGCCAGCACGGACAGGAAGAGTTTAAATGAGTCAGGCTGGTTTCAGCATTTCCTCAACCCCAAAAGCAGCATGGCTTACCTTTCTCCATCCACCACTGAAAGCTTTGCTAACAGGGCATTTTCCAAGATGTTTTCACCGCACTCCAGGCAGAGCATCCTGATACAACACCTTGATTGTGTTTGTATCTATCATAGCATCATATTTCTGATGAAAAAATCAAAGGGTTAAGAGATTAGCTGAGGAATAGAAGGTATACATATAATGATCAGAGTAGAAGCAATGTAGAAAGTTAATAATCAGTGGTTGAACCAGTAGAGATAAGAAAATAAATCACTTGCTTGGCTTTGTTGTGTCAAGTTGGGCAGTTGGAATATTGTTGAAGTGAAGAAACCATAACTGCACCTGGGCCCTGCAACCAGCCAGAACTAGGTTGGGAACTTGAACTACGGTCAAAGGGCCTGAGAACCTAGGAACAAGACCAAGGTGAAAAGCTGAAGGCAAGGAAGGCTCCCTGACTTCATCATTAGGAGACCTCTGACCCATTTCAAACACCCACTGACCCATTTGAAGGAAAGAACTGTGCAAGGACTGTGCAAAAGAACTTAGAGCTAATTTTAATACAAAGTGAGGGTATGGGGTGTTAGGCAACTCATATCTATAGGCATATTGGGTAACTAAATGAAGAGGCAAGATTTTGATGGAAAAAATAAGGCAAGAGCCCTGGGTATTTTGCACATCCTTGTGGGAGATTTCTCCTGGGCTTGCCCAGCATTGTAATAAATATACTACTTTCTAACTTAAACTGGTTGGAGAGTCTTTTTCTCTATCAATTGGCGAGTTTGCCATGAGAAACTCTGGTTGCAAGAGCAACCTGGGCTATGGATGTCTCTGGGACCTTCCTGGAGGGACCTCCGGTCCCCAGCTGCTCATCATGGGGACAGACAAGACATGTTGCTGGACTGAAGACAAAATTGTACGTTTAAAATGATGTGTATGCCTGTCAGGCCTACACATGGCTAAAAGGCAGCTGACAAGACGCAAAAGACATTTTATTCTCAGCACAAGCCTGGGCAGTTTTGTTTGCAATCATTGGGAGGGTGCAGTGGCCACAGAAAGGGTTTGTTCTGTTGGGGAGATCCACCAGCAGTTCTTTGGGTGAACTGGGCAAATCCTTGTTTATTGCTGCTATTTTAATAATTATTTTGATTGGGTCCTGCCTCTGTGAATGACTGTTTGTGTGATTGGTGAGATGTACTTGGGAAGAAGCGAGCGGGAGCTTGGATCTGTGTTTTAGTTTTGGGCAACTGAAACGGCTGGAGATAAACAAAGTGATTGGGAGATCGCTAAAATTGCTGTATACTGTGTGCTGTGTTGACAAGAGGGGGATGCTTTCTCCCTTAATAAAGAGATACCCTTCCCTGCAGTGATTTTGACTTTTGGATTCGGGCTGTGTGTGGGTAATTCCGGTTTAAGGGGGACGGTATTCCCTGTAACACTCGGTGTTTGGGATTAACCGGTCCCCTGATGCCACTGGTGTATTGTGTATTTTAGAGTAATATTGCCACCTTGTGACAAAAGTTACAATTGCAGCAAACTGGTAATTTTTTCCTGTGTTTTCTGTGTTGTTAACTGGATGGAATATATCGAACTTCAGCAGGGAGTTTAATAGTTTTGGACTGGGAAGAGTCTGCACAAGAGGGTCTGGACATTCAAGAGAGAAGAGGAACAGCTTGATTTTGTGGGTGTTATGAGGCTTTAGGGGCTTCTAGAAGTTGGCACTTTTCATGGTTACTGTTACATTGCAAGTTTTGTGAAAAAACTTGTTGTTAATGTTCCTCTGATAGACGGCAAGGTCTATGCTCTCAGTGTAAATCGAGACATCCTAACCAAGCTAGTTTTGAACCTAAGATCCTAAAGTTTCTTTGTGGGAAATCACATTCAATACCTGCAACTCAGGTATGTGTGTGAGAGAAAGCTTGGGAAAGGACTGTGAGGCTGTGTGGAGAGAGATTTGGGTGGAAACAGGATAAGACAAGAAGGAGGAGGTAATGAGTACTAGACAAAGCAAGGAGATTTCTAAGGCTAGTCCTTTAGCCTGTATTTTGACACACAGGAAAGAGTTAGAAGGGTATGGAGGCACTGAAAAATAACAAAGTTTGATCAAATTTCACAGACATATCCCTCAGCAGAATCCATTAAATCTTCAGGAAAATTTGGTGTTCCAATTAAACTTTGAAGTCTTGAGAAGTTTCTTTAACACACTGAGGGACTTAATCTGATGTAAACAGCACCAAATCCCTGTGAGGGTCATTAAAATCCTTGTGCTGTGTCTGAGCTGCTGAGCTGAGCTGGTCTCCTGGCACAGAGGCAGCTCCCAGGCTCAACCAGGAAAAGCTTCAAAAAGACATTTCTGGTGAACAGCAGCTCCTCTCCCAGCCCAGCAGGGCTGAGGGCACTGCCTGCAGGCACTGAGGGGACAGGAGCCAGGCACAGACAGGCTAAAGGCAATCAGGAGTGGGAAGACATTGAGCTGAGACTTCACTTGAGGAAACATCTTCACAGCCCTGGACATGGTGAGTGTGTGGGTGCAGGGCAATGTCCCCTGTGCTCCTGGAGGGATCTATTAGAGCCAGCACATGTGTCAGGAGGACTCTGCCAGTTTTCCTGAGGCACAGGAGCAGGAGGAGGAGGAGGAGGAGGAGGAGGAGGAGGAGGAGGAGGAGAAGGAGGAGGAAGAGGTGGAGGATGTGCTGCAGAGCAGAGCTACCCTGGGCACTGTCAGAGGGACAGGGAGGATGGCTCCTGCTGCCAGGGACGGCTGCAGGGGCTGAAGCTGGGGCTGCAGCCAGGGCTGTCCAGGGCTGTCCTGCAGAGCAGCTCCTGCAACCCTCAGAGCTCTTGGCCAGCCCAGGACATTTGCCACCTGGCCAGGGCTGCTCTCAGCTTTCTCCTCAAGGCAAGGGAAAGGGGATGTCAGGTGTGTCTGTGTCACTGAGACTCCTGCACTGTCCCACTGGGCATCAGCAGATCTGCCTCACATCTCCCTCACAAAGTGCCTCCTCACCCTCCTGTGCCTACAGACAGCAGCAACGGCACCTTGGATTGCAGCATCTCAGTTTGTCTGAGCTGCCCATAAGGCCCTGGCCTGGAGATGTCCCTGGGCAGTGCCCTGTGCTAGAAGAGGTGTACAAGGCAGAGCAGAGCACCCAGGGCGGGACTGGGCTCTGGGAGTACTGTCAGGGAGAAGCTTTGGTTGCAGAGAAATAGCTCCCGGTAGGCAGAGCATCAGGCATTAGAGAACCACACCAGTCCTGAATATCCCTCCCTGTCCATCTGCAGAGGAAAAAAGGTGGGGGTTTAGAGAGATTGGTTTTGAAACTGGAGTCTGAAAAAGTTTTTTTAAAGAAAATTTTATGTGTGAGAACTTTGTAAAAGCAGGAGGTAATGAGCAAAAAGCAGATGTGTAGGACCAGCAGGTCTGACAACACAGGGGCACAGGGAGGCCTTTTATCCAAAAGGGATCCTAAATCTCTGGCTCGGAGAAATAATGAATTTGAGCCAGCAACTCAGCAGCAAAACCAAAAACTCAAAAATAAAATACTTTTACAAATTACAACCAAAGTATGAGAAGATAATTTGAAAGGATTCTAAAGAATATTTTCTTTAGAATTGGCTCAAATAATTTGTTCCCACCTTGTCAAAATCTTCTTTCAACCAGTCAGAATTCCCAGAGTGCAGCGATGTCCAATAGCAGCTCCATCAGCCACTTCCTCCTGCTGGCACTGGCAGACACGCGGCAGCTGCAGCTCCTGCACTTCTGCCTCTTCCTGAGCATCTCCCTGGCTGCCCTCCTGGGAAACGGCCTCATCATCAGCGCCGTAGCCTGCGGCCACCACCTGCACACCCCCATGTTCTTCTTCCTGCTCAACCTGGCCCTCACTGACCTGGGCTGCATCTGCACCACTGTCCCCAAAGCCATGCACAATTCCCTCTGGAACACCACGAACATCTCCTATGCAGGGTGTGTCATCCAGCTTTTTTTCTTTGTGTTTTTCATTTCAACAGAGCTTTCCCTCCTGACCATCATGTGCTACGACCGCTACGTGTCCATCTGCAAACCCCTGCACTATGGGACCCTCCTGGGCAGCAGAGCTTGTGCCCACATGGCAGCAGCTGCCTGGGCCAGTGGCTTTCTCTATTCACTGCTGCACACAGTCAATACATTTTCCCTGCCCCTGTGCCAGGGCAATGTCCTGGGCCAGTTCTTCTGTGAAATCCCACATATCCTCAAACTCTCCTGCTCCAAATCCTACCTCAGGGAATTTGGGCTTCTTGCTGTTAGTATCTGTTTATCATTTGGTTGTTTTGTGTTTATTGTTTTCTCCTATGTGCAGATCTTCAGGGTTGTGCTGAGGATCCCCTCTGAGCAGGGACGGCACAAAGCCTTTTCCACCTGCCTTCCTCACCTGGCTGTGGTCTCCATGTTCGTCAGCACTGGCACATTAGCCTACCTGAAGCCCCCTTCTGTCTCCTCCCCATCCCTAGATCTGGCCCTGTCAATTCTGTACTCAGTGGTGCCTCCAGCTCTGAACCCCCTCATCTACAGCCTGAGGAATCAGGATCTCAAGGCTGCAATGTGGAGACTGATGACACAATGATTTTAGGAACATTGAACTGCTGGCAAATTTCTGCAAATCACTTGAAATAAAAGTTGTTTTTCATAGTTCTTGTTGTTTTGGTTTTGGAGTTTATTTCTGTTGTTCTGCTTTTCTATTATATTCCATTAAAAAATGTCATTATTTTGCCATTATCCTTTTGTTTCTCTCCATATTCCCTGTGGCCAGAGACTGTGTCCATGAGACCCTGTGCTCTCAGGGGCCATAAATGTACTAAAGGATCTCCAAGGAAAGTTTTCACCAGAGTTACCCAATATGTTCCCTTCTCTGGAGCTGCAGCAGCAATGCCTGTGTGCAGAACTGGGGCAGATTAGTGCTGGCACAGCAGCTGTGCCCAGCAGCAGCAGCATTTGGTGCTGCCAGTGCTGCTCCCCTGCCACTGCTCTGCTGCCCTCCTGCTCCTCATGTTGCTGCAGGGCCTGAGTGCTCTCAGGGCTGGGCACAGCCCTGGGGGTGGCAGTGCCGGGGCTGCAGCAGGGACAGGCCATGGGCACTGCTGGGGCAGCGCTGACACCTCAGGGCAGGGCCTGGGGGCTCCAGGCTCCTTGGTCAGGCTCTCTTCACAACATTTGTCCAGGCCAATGTTGAGCAGAGAAAACCCTGTGAGCAGCCTCAGGCTGGCTGTGGGCAGGCTGTGGGCAAACAGCATGGCTGGTGCTCTGCAAGGCCCCTGCAAGGGGGAGACCCTGGCAAGGAGCAGCAGAGCAGGGGCTGATCCATCCCCACTGTGCTGGACAGCCCAGGGCAGCATCCCAGGGTGTCCTCATGCAGCTGCCAACAACATCCCCCCTCTGCAGCCCTGGCCTCTCCCCCAGCTCACACAGGTGCTGTATCCTTGCAGGCACAGACACAGCAGCACTGGCTCAGGAGCCCCTGTTTGCACTGCACAGAGCAGGCGTCAGCACCCCCATGGTGCTGCTGTGGGGAGATGGAGCTGAGTGAGCACAAATGCATCAACCTCTGGGGCCAGCAAGGTCTGGGGGACACCAGGAAAAACACTCAGGTTTGTCGTGACCTATGCAGTCAGCCACAAAGTTTGTTCCCATGAGCTGTGAGTTTCCTGTCCCACTGCAGACACTGTTGCTCAGAGCCACAGCTGCGTTTTACCCACCCCCACAAAGCCCTGAGCATTTCCTCTGCTTCACTTTTGCTTTCTTTCTTCCTTCCTGATCCACATTTATGCCTCTTGCCCATCCATGTCCCCTCCCCTGTAAACAGCCCATACCTATTTTCCCATTCGTCTATGGCTGCACTTCCCATTTCAGTTCCTGAGTTGGCACCATGGGAATATCCCTTGTGCTGCAGGATCATCCTACAAGTGCTTCAGGAATTGTCTGCAGGGACCTGCAGTGCCTCGTGCTGCTCCCTTGCCAGAGGCACCACAGGCCAGGGGGGCACATCTGGGCTGCTGTGTCTGGGTGTGGGGCTCCCTGTTGTGGGCAGTGAGGAGGGGCTGGAGAGGCTCTGCAGGACTGACAGGATGGGCTTTTGGGCTGTGTGGAGAAGGTGAGGGACCTGGGCTGCTGAACCTTCTGAAGAGAAGGCCCAGGGCTCATCCTGCAGCTGCTCCATGGGGGGTTTCAGAGAATCACAGAGTCAGCAAGGTTGGAAAAGTCCTTGGAGATCATCAAGTCCAATCTGTGTCCTGACACCACCTTGTCTCCCTGAGATTCCTCTTCTCTGGGATAAACAACACCAGCTCCCTCAGCCACTCCTCACAGCACTTGTGTTCCCCACCCCTCACCAGCCTTTTTGCACTTCTCTGGACACACTCCAGCCCCTCCATGTCTTTTCTAAATTGGGAGGTCCAGAACTGGACACAGTACTCGAGGTGCTGCCTAACCAGTGCTGAGCACAGGGGAAGAATCACTGCCCTGCTGCTGCTGGCCACACCATTCCTGATCCAGGCCAGGAGCCATTGGCTTTCTTGGTCATCTGCGCATACTGCTGGCTCATGTCCAGCCTGCTGTCCATCACTGCTGCCAGGTCCCTTTCTGCCTGGCTGATGTCCAGCCACTCTGTCCCCAGCCTGAAATGCTGCAGGGGTCATTGTGTCTGAAATGCAGGACCTAGGTAACAAGGTCAGGCAGACAGGCCTGGATTTCCCTAGATTCTCCTTCCAGCCCTTCTTGGGCATGGAGTCACATTTGCACCTCCAGTCTTTTGGAACCTCCCTGATGAGGCAGGACTGATGAGAAATGATGGAGAGTGTGGACACCATTGAAGGCCCAGGCAAAATTTGCTAGGCCTTTTCAGGCTCGAATCTCTTTTTCTCTTTCTCATTCTGGGAAACGTTTCCCATGCTGAGACAGTTTCTCAGCTCCGGCCTAAGCCTTTCCCAGGATGACAACATTTGGGAAAACAGAAAGGAATTAATAATAAAGATTAGCACCTGGTGTTGACTGAGAAACAGTTCTCACAATTTGTGACAGGATTTGTTTTCTTCTGTTTTCCAATGGACTGCTGTTCTGTTCGAGACTTGAGAACCACACTATAAATATGGTTCCGACTTTCACTGAAACGCTTCTATGGCCTCATAGCTGGGAAAGTCTTTGTCATTAATATACACGACTCCTAGTGTGTACGGCGACAGGCGAGCACCTCCCAGCAGCTCCCTCATCCCCTTAGTATAAATAGGAATGCTTCATAGAGACCTGTGAGCACCTGAGTGGTTTGTTAGGTCAGCAGTCCTTCCTCTTGAATTACAGGGGTCTGTTCTGCTCCCTGCCCCATCTACCAGCTCAGCAGAACATTTGTCCTGAGGACAACTTGCTTTATTTTTGAAAATATGATAAGGAATAAGCAATAAGGAATGTAGGTTGTCCTTACCCTTACTATTGCCAATAATGTATTGAAAAAATAATTTTTGTTATCCTTCACACAGGTGGCCAGTTTAAGCCCTAATGGAGCTTTCACCTCTCTAATTTTCTTTCTGCATGTCCGAGCGACAGCCTTAAACCCTTCCTGAGTTTCCTGCCCCTCTATCCAAAGATGATGCAACCTCTTTTTTCCCTGTGTTCTTGGAAAAAGCTCCATGCGCAGCCAGGCCAGTCATTTTTTTCACTTTTGGCACACAGGGACAGGCTGCTCCTTCTCCTTCAAAATTTCTTTCTTGCAGTGTGTCCATCATTCCTGGACCCCTTTTGTTTTTAAGGATGGTATCCCTTAAAAAATTCAATAGCTGATTTGGCACTCTCTGCACAAATCTACATCTCAATAAGCCAAAGTCTTCTCTCCATTATTGCAGGGTAGAACTTTTGTTGATGCCTCTACTTCTTTCACAGAATAATAAAAACTCTAATATTTCATGGTTACTGTAACCCAGGAAGCCACCAACCACCACATCTCTCACCAACCCATCTCTGTTTGTGAACAGCAGGAGACAGAGCTTTCCTTGGGAGTGTTCTTCTGTCCTGGGGGTCTCTCTAGTGTTTCCTGGTGGTCGTGGACCCCCAATGTTCCAGTCAGCCTGGCTGAGTTGGCAGGACACTGAGGCTGGTGAATTCCAGTTCCCCTTCTTACACAACAGGTATTGTGTGGTTTCCAGAGGCCAGTGGTTTTGGAGAACAAGCATTGTGTTGTTTCACATAGGGTGGGCAATTTATCGTCTGGTAACATGAGGTCACAGAGTGGGCTATGACAACACAGAGTGGGTTTTGTGAGGTCATCAAGCAGCTACGACATCGTAGGCTGTCTTTGCATCATCACCTGGGCTGTGTAAGGTCACTGGGTTGGTCACTCTGCCCCAGCCCCCCTCACAGTTTCCCTAGACAAGTCCAATGCTGTTCATGTCCAGCAGGGTCCCCTGTCCCTCTGTATCTCCATGCTCCACCTGGAGCCACAGCCTCCCCAAGGATGTTCCACAAATCAACCCCAGAGCATGACACGGGGAAAAGGGGCCAGGGCTGTGTGACCAGGACATAAAGGACGTGGACTATCCAGGTCACTGGGGCCTGGTTTGGGTTCCCCAGAGCAGGAATGATGTCTGGCAGCTGGAGTAGGGCGAGGGAAGGGCCTCCAAGGTGGGGCTGGAGCCCTTTGGCTGTGCAGAGATGCTGAGGGAGCTGGGCTTGTCCAGCCAAGAGCAGGGAAGGCTGAGGGGCTCCTCATGCCAACCTGGCAGTGCCAGGCAGGAGCAGAGGCTGTTGGATCAAGTTCCTGTGAGCCCAGAATATTGGCATTAGTGCAGCTGTAGCTGTGCACAAGAGAGCTCTTCAGCCACTTTCAATTTTCCTTCCTCTGGGCATGGAAGGAACTCGTGACTTCAGCGTGTCTCATGTGTGCAAAGAGCAAATCTGGGCAGAATCGAGGCAGGGTGGGTTTGGGGCATCATGGGATCTGTGCTGGGCACAGAATGAGTTTTCTATTGGTCTGAGACTGTCTGCTGTGAAGTGGATGTAATATGCAATAGAGGAATGACTTTTGGTTTTTATGGAGCTGTGCCTTCCCTTGGTTCTTTTTGCTGACAATAAATGAACATCCCTCTGTGTCTTGAGCAGTTACTTCTCCAAGGAAAGCAGGTTGGGAGTTGGGAGTTGGTGCCAAGGAGCTGAAAGCTGCACATACAGCCTGGGCTGGAGGAAGCTCAGATTTGCACAGGCCTGCTCTGAGTGCCAGGGGTTGGATAACGGAAATGGTGGGGTTAGGGTAGGGACAAAGTGTGATTGATGGTCAGCCATAAAGGGTCCTGATTTTCATATCTATTCTGACTACATTAGGAGGTGCTCAAGATCAACCAAATTGAAATTGTTGATATCAGCGCATAAAGAGGAAAAAAAAAATGGGAAAAAAGTCTTCTCTCATTTTTTTAATGTAATATGTTTTTACAAATGCAGTGAAAGCTTAGACAAGTCCTGCCTTATGCCCAGGTTTCTGGCAGTAGCTCTGTTTCTGGCGACCCGCACTTCAAATTGCTTTTTCTACTAAGTTCTTAAGAATAGAAAATTAGGTATATTATAAAAGAAATTATTTGCTGAATGGACTCAAGATTAACAGACAAGAGACTTTAAATTGACTACTTACTGCACAGGATAAACAAAAGAAGTGCAGGTAGATAGAAACACTGAGCACAATAAAGTTAACATATTACAGGTAGTGAAGAAATAGCAGAGATCAGGAGTCAATGTAACTTACCAACAAATTGATGAGGGAGTGCACATGGAGCCCTTTCACTCACATTCCAGAAAAGTAAGCATAAAGATGCATCCAGACTTGGCAGATAAGCCCTATCCTTTTGCAGGGACTATGCAGAAGACTTTTGCTTTGTGAAAGTTTTGTGTGGCTTTCATAGTTTACAAAGTGAAGTGTGAGTCACTCAGAAATTCAAGGCTTATCTCCCTTCAGTCTGCTCTCAAGGCAAGATGTTTATGGTCAGCTGGGAAATTCCACCTCCCTGGCACCAGAGAGAACTCAGGACAGGACTGATGTCCAGCCTGGGTTATCTCAGCAGTTCCTGAGAGGGGGAAGATGCCCTGAGTTATGGCCACAGCTGATGGACAGAACAGATGAGCTCTGCTGAGCCATAGGGGAAGTCCTGCTGCAGGAACCTCATGGAACCAAGGGTGTGTTGTGACATTGTGATGCCTCATGGAACCAAGGAGACCATGGTGACACCAATGAACCTCATGGAACCAAGGGTCCATTGTGACAGATCAAGGCCTCATGGAACCTAAAAGAGCATTGTGACCCCGTGGGACCCCATGGATCCAAATCTTCATTGTGACAGCACGGAACCTCTTTGTACCAAGGGGCCTTTGTGACACTGCAAGGCCTCAGGGAACCAAGGATTGCAAAGGTCTCAAACATTGCTTGCAGAGTTCAGCCTTGGGGAAAGGAAAACTCCACACCTGAATAGTGTGTCTGTTTTCAGTGGGGAAAGTTAGGAGTTTCAGATTGCTTCAAAAGAACCAGGAAAACCCCTTTTTCCTGAGTCTAGCCAGTTCTCCAAGCAAAGCAGGTTCCAGGTGAGTGATGACAGGATGAAGCTGGAGAATGTGCAATAAGGTTGTCCACACTGTGTCAGACCTCAAGGCACAGCTTCTCTGAGCAGGCCAGACCTCCTGAGAGGAGACCCTGGATCAATATCAATCACAGAATGTTGCAGTCACATCTGCTCTAAAGACAACAGTAATAAAACACACCCTTTAAAATAATAATAAATTATTAAAGAGTTAAGAAGATGTTTGAATTATTTCTCAATAACGATAGTAGGAAACCTTCCTGATGAATGGCACCAGAGCAAAGGGAAATCAAGGCAGAGCCATGGTTTGTAAGGACTTGCTTGATCCCAATGAGCCCCGTGGTACATTTGGTGCTGAGCCCTGGAACATCAGGATGTGAGAGGAGATTGCACAAGGAGTCCAAGTCATAAGAAAAAACCAAATTTCTCAAAGCATTAATGGGTCCCACTGAGGTCTATTCCCACCCCAGGATCCTCATGGACTCCTTGGAGGAGAGAATTGGAGGCCGGGATTGCCCAAAAACGCTTCATTGAAGAAATTAATTTATCTAAATTGCACAGTTCTTAGTATTTGATCTCCTGTTGGCTACTGATCCCTTTGCCTTTGATGTGAATTAAGCCCTCATTCTTTGATTGTCTTACCAATCTTTTCCCAGACCAGGTGTCTTCAACCACACTGGGGGTTGTTTTCTTTAATGGTCATTTACCTCTTGCGTATCTTCTGGGTTACTCCCTGTCTGTAGATGTTGAACTTATCAGGCCTCACCCATCCTCAAGGAACAGTTTTTTGAAGAGAAACTTCAATTCCCCTCCTCCTGGGCAAAGGCAAACAAACCCCTGACCGAAATCACATTAAAAAACCTCTAAAAGTTGTATCATTTGCAACAATCCCATTAGGTTCAGTGTCACAATGCTCTCTTTGGTTCCATAAGGCCAAGCAAGTGTCACATCACCACCTGGGTTCCACAAAGCCCCGCAGTGTCACAGTTGCCTCCTTGTTCCACGGTACCCTACAGTGTCACAATGCTCTCCTTGGCTCCATGAGGCCCCACAGTGTCACAACTGTCCCTTCATTCCATGAAGCCCTGCAGTGTCACAAAGGTCTCTATAATTCCATGAGTCCCCAGTGTGACAATGGACCCTCAGTTCCATGTGTCCCACACTGTTACATGAATCCTTAGTTCCATGGAGTCTTGGAGTGTCACAATGGTCTCCTTTGTTCCTTGGTTCCATGGCACTGTGTAATGTCACAGTTGTCTCCATGATTCCATACTGCCCTGCAGTGTCACAATGCACCATTGGTCAGTGAGGCTCCACAGTGTCACCATGGCCCCTTGGTTACATGGAGCCCACAGTGTCACTGTGGTCCCCTTGGTTCCATAAGGTTCTGCAGTCCCAAAATGTCACCTTCGTTCCATGAGGTTTGGTAGAGCCACAAGGCCCTGCTGTGTCACAATACCCATAGATCCATGAGTTTCCGTGGAGTCACCATGGTCTCCTTGGATCTGCAGTATCTCAGTGATCTCCTTGGTACCTTCCCACCCCAATTTCTAAATGGCTTTTTGATTCCATGAGGTTACACAGTTCCATAAGGGTGTCCTTGGTGCCATGAGGATACAAAAATTCCACATAAACATTGAGCAACACCTGCTTATCACACCTGGGAACATCTGTCTGCATTCAAATTAGGGCTTAAAGGTGAGAATGGCATCAGCTGCTTCCATCTGCAACAGAAACCCAGGAAAAGGACAGGGACAGAGACTTCAGCTGAAAGACTCTGAGAATTCACAGAATCACAGATTCATTAGGTTAGAAGAACAAGATCATCAAATCCAACCCCTGACTAAAATTTTAATATGGCAACGAGTGTCATATCCCATCTTTTTTTAAACACATCCAGGGATGGTGTCTCCACCAACCCCTGTACAGATAATCCAGTACTTTATCACTCTTTCTGTAAAAAATTTTTCCTAATATCCAACCTATATTTCCCTTGGCACAGCTTATAACAGTCCTCTCATTCTGACAGCCATTGCCTGGTGAAAAAGACCAACCCCCACTTGGTCACAACCACCTTTCAGGAAGTTGTAGAGAGTGATAAAGTCACCCCTCAGTCTAATTATCTCCAGGATAAACATCCCCAGCTCCCTCAGCTGCTCCTCATAGCACTTGTGTTCCAGACCCCTAACCAGCCTTGTTACCCTGCTCTGCACATGCTCCAGCCCCTCCATGTCCTTCCGAAATTCAGAAGCCCAGAAGTGGACACAACACTCGAGGTGCTGCCCAACCACTGTTGAGCACAGGGGAAAAATCACTGCCCTGGTCCTGCTGGCCACACAGTTTCTGATCCAGGCCAGGAGCCATTGGCCTCTTGGCCACCTGGACACACTGCTGGCTCATGTCCATATCCCCAGGTCCCTTCCTGCCTGGCCACTGCCCAGCCACTCTGTCCCCAGCCTGGAGCACTGCAGGGGTTGTTGTGGCCAAAGTGGAGGACCCTGCACCTGGTCTTGTTAAACCTGACCTTGGTGGATTTGGGCCCTGGATCCAGCCTGTCCAGGTCACTTTGCAGACCCTCCTACTCTCCAGCAGATCCACACTCACACCCAGCTTGGTGCCATCTGCACATTTGCTGATGGTGCACTCAATGCCCTC
Source organism: Erithacus rubecula (assembly GCF_903797595.1). NCBI lineage: Eukaryota > Metazoa > Chordata > Aves > Passeriformes > Muscicapidae > Erithacus > Erithacus rubecula. The sequence goes on along the minus strand of NW_027636138.1, from coordinate 15,691 downwards.
ATCCAGATCATCAATGCAGATATTGAAATCCACGCTGGCTGGCTCTGATCCCTCAGCCATCCTGTAGGTGCACTGTGATGGCTCTCAGGGTGATCTGTTCCATCACCTCGCTGGGCACTGAGGTCAGGCTGACAGGCCTGGAGTTCCCCAGATCCTCCTTCCAGCCCTTCTTGGGGATGGGCTCACATTGGCACCTCCAGTCCTCTGGGACCTCCCTGGTGAGCCAGGACTGATGGAGAACAGCTTGGGGAGCTCATCCACCAGTTCCCTCATCTCCCTAGAATGGATCCCATCTGGTGCCAGAGACACCTGTGAGCATCTGAGTAGCTCAGCAGGTCCCCAGCTGATTTCTCCTGGTTTACAGGGGGTCTGTTCTGATCCCTGTCCTCATCTACTGGCTCAGGAAAACACTTGTCCTGAGGACAATCTGTCCTCTTGTTGAAAACTGAGGCAACAAAGGTATTACGTACCTCAACACCTTCAATATCTTTATTTACAACATTCCCCACTGGATCCAATCAAGAGCTGAGGTTATCCTTGTTCCTTCTTTTGTTATTATTTTTATTATAAAACTGTTTTTCATTATTTTTTTCACAGAAGCTATCAGGTTAAGTTCTAACTGAACTTTCAGCTCTCTACTTTTCTTTGTTCCTAAGCTAATAACATCCTTAAATACTTCCTGAGTTGCCTGCTCCTCTTTCCAAGCTGATGCACCTTCTTTTTCCCTTACTTCCTGGAAAATCTCCATGCCCAGACAGACCTTTTCCTCACTGGCTCACCTTTTGGCGCAGACGGCCAGGCTGCTCCTGCTCCATCAGAATTTCTTTCTTGAAGTGTTTTCATCTTTCCTGAACGCCTTTGTTTGAAAAGGCTCTTTCCCTTAAAAGGAATCATTACCTGATTCAGGTATCCCCAAATCTGCATCCTGAAGAGGCCAAAGTCGTTTCTCTCTAAGTCCAGTGTAGAAGTTTTGTTCATGGCCCTCCTTCTTTCACAAAATATTTAAAAACTCAATAATTTAATGGTCTCTTTATCCCAAACAACCTCCGACCACCACATCTCCCACCAGCCCTTCTCTATTTGTGAACAGCAGGAGACAGAGCTTCCCTCAGGAGTGGGAAGAGAAGGAAACCTCCCCAAAGTGCAGCCTGGAAGGTTCAGTCTGGAGCTGAGGAAACAGCAAAGTCCCTGCCAGGGCAGAATGTTGGTGGCCCAAGTGTCCCAGCTGAGGCTGGGCCATGCCATGGCTCTGTGTGCCAGGAGCCAGCAGCGCTGGGTGCAGGGAGCCCAGGGAGGGCACAGCAATGCTGGGCTGAGAAATGCTGGGGGCACAGTGAGATGGGCGTGTGCAGCCAGCCAGGGCAGAGGAGCAGCACGCACAGGGGCACAGGCTGCAGGAGAGATGGCCAAGGGCTGGGCAGGGCTGGCAGGGCCAGAGGCACCCAGGCCTTTGTGCCCTGGGCTGGGCAGCGCCTCTGCAGCCCCACAGGAGGAACTTTCCCTGCAGGGGCTGCACTTTGCTGCTGCCTCGGCCCTCCCTGAGCAGGCTGGCAGGGCTTGCAGGCTGATGCCATTTGTCCTTGCTGCCCCTCCCATCTCAGTGCCTCAGGAACAGCCCCGAGCTACCCGTGAGGGACAGGCCCTGCTGGGCCAGGCCTGGGCTCAGCCCTTGGCCTTTCTGCTGCCTCCAACCAGCCCAGGCCTTGCTCAGCATTGCAGTTCCTGCTCACAGCCTTTGGCTCCTGCAATCCTGCCCTCAAGGATCTGCTCTCACCAGTCCCTGGGGAGCCTTTGGCAGTCCCTGCCCTCAGTGGGGCCAGTGGTGCTCCAAGGGACTTGGAGTTTTGCTTCTGCCTCCTTGAGCAGATTCTCCAACATTCTCTCAGTGCCTGGGGCTCCTGGACTCAGCCCCAAATCTGCCCTCTTATAAATATGATTCCTGCTAATTAAATTGTAATTATATTAGCAAAATTGTTGCTTTGTAGCAATGGAAAATTTGTACTTAATTGTTCCAATGCAAAAAAGATAACAGAAGGTTAATCAAAGCAGATGGTATCATTCTCCAGTTGTTTGGTGGGAGTAGAGATAGTAAGGGTATAGGTCTAAAAACAGCATCTAGAAATAAAACTTTTGACCTTGAATTGAGCCAAATTGGGATGATTCCAAGCATTAGACACTTGGCTTGTTATTGGAACATCGGCTTAATTATATAACTCTAAGCTCAGTACGCCTGCTCTGAGAGGTCAACTAGTGAACACTGAGGAAGACCCAGAGCCTTAATCAGAAACAATATCCCCAAAGGAGGAGAGACCCTCAACCATTGTTGAAGCACGAGCAACACAACATAGCGATGGAGATTTTAGTAATAGAAATGAGGAGGAGCTTTCCAGAATATTCTGTATAAATATGTATTAGTAAACTATATAAGTGAGATTTTAGCTTGATTCAGTTGGCATGGTCTGAGAGGAAGGGCCGTCCCTGTACCCCTGGTTGGTTTTGCTTATGCTTTATTTGAACCAAACCTCAATTACACTAAAATACTCACTGCCAAATTTTGTATTTACTTAAATATACATAACTAATATACTTTGATTGTATTCATTTATATACAATTACTGCTATTATTAATGAATTACTAATAAATTTATATTTGTTGTTTGATTAACTGAACAATTGAAGACTCCATTCATAACAATTTTGGGGATCATTAAAATACAGAAAGATTCCAGGAGCTCTTTGTATTTCTTCAATTGTCTTCAAGTCTCCAGGGCTTGTGCAGATGCTTGGAGACATTTTGGAGTTTTCCTAAGAAGGAAGATTTGAAAGTGCATCATGACTTTACTCAAGGGAATGTTTTTCACTTTTTCTGTTCAGAGGCGAAGTGATAGAAGCATTTCCCAAGTGACCTTGATGCAGAATGTTTCCTTAGGAGGTCTGGGCACAATGAAGAATGAGCCCCTTTGCAGGCTGACCCTGTTTGGACAACCTGCTCCTCACCCCCCTCATCACCATATCATGATGTCTCCCACCTGGTGCTGACAACCCAAAATATAAAAAAACCTCATTAATTTCTCTTTGCAATAAAAATGTTATTTAATTTTAAAATTAAAATTAATTTTCCTTATTTGTAATATTGTTATTCTATTTTTTAAACCAAATTTTTATATTCGTAATAAAAATATTTCTTTAGCAACCAAAAAAATTATTGGTCATTGCTTTTATGTAATACAATTCCCTTCATTAATTAAACTCTATTGGTTATTTATTTCTCCCTTTTTAGGATAATTCATAATGTTTGAGTTATTTTTATATCTTTTTTATATCTTTTTTTTTCAGACAGGTTTAGGGTGGGCACTTCGGGGTCCAGGGAGACATTTCTGGGGCACATTTGGGGCAGTTTTGGGTCTGGGGGAAGAATTTTGAGGGACAGGAGGACACTTGGGGGCATTGAGTGGGCACTAAATATGAACTTAGGGATCCTGAGGGAAAGTCTGGGCTTTGAAGTGGATCATGGGGGTCTGTAAGGGGGTTCTCCGGGGTGCAGGGGATGATGGGAGTTGTAGGAGTAGGTATAATACAGTTTAATGGGGCCGCAGAGCATCATGGTTATTCCAGGTGCAGCTGCAATGTCTCTTGGAGGAGCGCGGGGCATGATGGGAGATGAAGTCATTGCTTGAATAGCACTCTATGGCACCACAAAGCATGATGGGAGCTGTAGTCCCGGAAGTGATTCTAGTGGAGTGTTTACGAGCTCTGGGAGGGCACTTGGGGGACACTTTTGCCTCTGAATGGCAACTTCAGGTTCTCAGGGAGGAATGTTTACAGTTCGGGAGCACTTGGGGGAAGCTTGGAGAGCTCTAACCTGGCTCTTTAGGGCACGGGGCACAGCAGGAGTTTTAGACACAGGACTGTGTTATGAGTGCTCTGAGCACACGGGGGATAGCAGCAGATGAATTCCCAGAAGTGGCTGTAACGGGCATCTGTGGGGTTGAGAGCATTCAGGGGATTCTGGGACGTTTTTGGGGGTACGCAAATGGGCACTGAGGGGACACTTAGGGATCCTTGGAGTTTCTGGAGGACATCTATTGGACATATGGGGGGGGATACCGGGGTTCTGTGGAGCGTGAGGCATGATGGGTATTGTAGTCCCGGCTCCAATGGTGCTCTACGGGGCTGCAAGGCATGCTGGGAGTTACAGGCACAAAGGAAAAATGGCGCCGACTCCAGGCACCACCCCTGAGGCCCCGGTCCCCCGCCTGAACCTCCTTGGTGGCACCTTGGGCTGGCACACACCTGACAAGTGTGTCTGTTTTCACAGGGGAAAATAAGGTGTTTTAGATTGCTTCAAAAGTAAAACAAAGGGGAGAAAACCATGTTTGCTTGAGTGGAGGCAGTTCTCCAAGCACAGAAGGTCCCAGGTGAGTAAGGACAGAGAGGATGGGGTTGGGGAATGTTGAGCAAGGTTGCCCACACAGGCTCAGACCTCAAGGCACAGCTTCTCTGAGCAGGCCAGACATCCTGAGGAGAAACTCTGGATCAATATCAATCACAGAATGCTGCAATCACCTCTGCTTAAAGAGAACAGTAATAAAATCCATCCTTTAAAATAGGAATGGATATTTTTAAGAAACAATTTGAAGTGTTTTTCCATAACTATTATAGGAAATATTCCTAATGAACTACACCAGACCAGAGGGAAATCAAGGCAGAGCCATGGTTTCTTAGGAAACCTCTCAAGAATTCCAAGTGAGAATCAAACTCCAAAGTTTCTTGAAGTTTTAATGGGTCTCACTGAGGGACACGAGTGAGAAAGTGTCCCCAAGCCTCAATCACAGCAGAGGAGAACTGGAGGCAGAGATGACAGGTGGGGACAAAGAGAAGCCAAGTCTTGGTGTCCTGGGGCACAGCAGGGTCTGTGCCACCAAGGGCTCTGAGCCACCTTGTCCTGAGCCACTGGGGGCTCCTGGCACAGCCCCAGCAAGGCTGGGCACTGTCACCCCTTGTGGTGCCCTTAGCATCCCCCCACATCCCAGTGGCCTCAGGGATCTGCTGGGACCAGTCCCTGGGGAGCCTTGGTCAGGAATGGCCCTGAGGGTTCCTTCATGCTCACAGGGACTGCAGGTTTTTCCAAGGGCTTTGGGTTTTGCTTGGAGTCTCTGAGAGCTTTGTGCAATCATGGCCTCCAGTTACCCTCTTTAATTAGTCTCTTGAGAGCCTTTGTCAGTAACAACACTCAGTAGGGCTCAATGTCTCTAGGTGCTTAAGCTTTCAAAGATTCTTTACTTTTTCCTTTCTACACTGCTTTTCTGAGAACTGACAAAACTCAGACAAAGAGGGGGTTTCAATTTTTTTTAAGAAATCCAAACTTTTTAAGGTTTCCCAATGCAAACAGGCACAAGGTGGTACCAAGGAAATTCCTCATCCCCAAGGCAGAGCCCTGCAAGCAATGTTTGAGACCTTTGCACTCCTTGATTCCCTGAGGCCTTGCAGTGTCACAAATGCCCCTTGGTTCCAGGAGGTTCTGGACTATCACAGTGGAGATTTGGGTCTATGGGCCTCCATGGTGTCACAATGCTCTTTTTGGTTCCATGAGGCCTCGATCTGTCACAATGGACCCTTGGTTCCATGAGGTTCATTGGTGTCACCATGGTCTCCTTGGTTCCATGAGAATGCACCCTTGGTTGCATGAGGTTCCTGCAGCAGGACTTCCCCTATGGCCAGCAGAGCTCATCTGATCTGTCCATCAGCTGGGCCATAACTCTCCCTCTCAGGAATTGCTGAGATAACCCAGGCTGGACATCTGTCCTGTCCTGAGTTCTCTCTGGTGCCAGGGAGGTGGAATTCCCAGCTGACCATGAGCATCTTGCTCTGAGACCAGGTGAAGGGAGATAAGCCTTGAATTCCTGAGTGACACACACTTCCTTTACAAACAATAAAAGCCACACAAAATTTTCACAAAGCAGAAGTCTTCTGCATACTCCCTGCAAATGGGTAGGGCTTCTCTCCCAGTTCTGGATTCATCTTCGTGGTTTCTTTTCTGGAAGCTGAGTGAAAGGGCTCCATGTGCACTCCCTCATCAATTTGGTGCTAAGTTACATTGACTCCTGATCTCTGCTGTTTCTTCACTAGCTGTAATAAAGGTAAGTTTATTGTGCACTGTGTTTGTATCTACCTGCACTTCTTTTGTTCATCCTGTACAGTAAGTAGTCCATTTAAAGATTCTTGTCTGTTTATGTTGAATGCATTCAGTAAATAATTCATTTTAGAATAGACCTAATCAGCCATGGTAAAGAACTTGTGCGAAAGAGCAATTTGGGCTGCAGGCTACCTGAAACAGTGTTACTGCCAGAAACCTGAGCATAAGGCAACACTTGTCTAAGATTTCATTCCATTTGTAACATACTTCATTTAAGAACAAAATGAGAGAAGATCTTTTCTTTTCCACATTTATTCCTTTCCTGTTTATACAGTGATATCAGCAATCTCTAGTTGACATTGATCCCCAGCACCTCCTAATGCAGTCTGAATAGATATGAAAATCAAGACGCTTTATGGCTGACAATCAATCACACTTTGTCCTTACCCCCACCTCCCATTTCCCTTATCCAACCCCTGACACTCAGAGCAGCCTTCTGCCAATCTGAGCTTCCTCCACTCCAGTCTGTGCCTGCAGCTTTCAGCTCCATGGCACCAACTCCCACCTGCTTTCCTTGGAGAAGGAACTGCTCAAGACACAGAAGAATGTTCATTTATTGTGAGCAAACAAACCAAGGGAAGACACAGCTCCATAAAAAATATTATTCCTCTACTGAATATTACATCCCCTTTCCACAGCAGACAGTCTCAGAGCAATGGAAAACACATTCTGTGCCCAGCACAGATCCCAGGATGCCCCAAACCCTCCCAGCCTCGATTCTGCCCAGATTTGCTCTTTGCACACGAGCCCCACACTGAAGTCATGAGCTGCCTCCAATGCCCAGAGGAAGGAAAAGAGAGAAAGTGGCTGAAGAGCTCTCTTGTGCACAGCTACAGCTCCACTAATGCCAATATTCTGGGCTCACATTACCTTGATCCAACACGCTCTACTGCATTTGTTACCTGGGTAGAAATCTGGGTGTGCAGCCAGGCCCAAGGAGTGCTGGGCAATGGAGCCACATCCAGGAGTGTTCCCAGGGTTCAGGATTGGGGCCAGGGCAGTTCAATCTCTTTCTTGCTGATCTGGATGAGGCCATGTGAGAGTCCATGTGAGCCTCTTGTCTGTTTCTGCCCAACGACCCTCGCTTGAGGCCTGCGCTGGCCAGGGATGGGAGGAACGCCAAGTGACTGTTCCGCAGGTGATGCCTACCAGGACTGGTTTCTCATGACAACTAGTCACGGGGCACTGACTCAACAAAGCTCCCACAGATGGAAGAACAACGGACTGGTCCAATATGGGCTGCCCTGCGTGTGTTCATAACAACAAAGATGGTTTGGTGTGCCTTGAAGCATCCTGTTTCCACCTGTTCCTCAGGGTAATTATCTACACATACAATAGTCCATAAATCTTTTCACCTTTTGGCAGGAAGCCACTCGCTTTGGGAAAGGACTATAAAAGTGACTTTCTCAGAGGAGACCCCTGAGATCTCCCCAGATGGCAACAGACATCTATTGGCTGCTCCACGAGGGTTCGTCTGCCCGTCTTGGTAGCTATAATCCCGACCCCCCCTTTCTCTCTCTCTCTTTCTCTCTTTCTGTCCCACTATCACATTTTGGTTGTCACTAAATAGAGTGCATTTCTGCAAAAGTAAACTGGTTTTGTCCCCTGCTGTGTCTTTTGTGCTCTGAGATCCATAAAAGAACCAGTCACGACTCCCGCTTGGGTTGGGCGGATTGTGACAGTAACACAGAAGCTTCTCTGAGTCCCTCAGTACTTCAAAGTGCTTCTAATGAATATACATTCTCATGTAAAAGATGTATTTTATTCAATTTCTCTTTGGAACAGAGGTGATTGCAGCATTCTGTGATTGATATTGATCCATGGTCTCTCCTCAGGAGGCCTGGCCTGCTCAGAAAAGCTGTGCCTTGAGGTGTGACCCAATGTGGACAACCTTGCTGCACATTCCCCAGCCCCATCCTGTCTCTCCTCACTCACCTGAGACCTGCTGTGCTTGGAGAATTGGCTGTACACAGCAAAGAGTATAAAATAGTTTAGGTTGCTACAAGACAAAGTTTCCCCATTGTAAACAGACACCCTCCTCAAGTGTGTGCCAAGCCCAAGGCACCACCAAAACCCCTGCAGAGCTGCCCTGGGCCAGCTGGGAGGGTGGATCATCATCCCAACCTGCCCTGGGCCATTGCAAGGGACTGTGGCCACGGACACTGCACTGGCCCCACTGCTGGGTTTGGGTGCCACGGCAATGCTCATCAGCCCAAGTTTCCTTGGAAAGCACCCCAAGGCCCCGTTTCTGCAGTCAGGCTCCAGGGCCACTTGCATGCAGAGCTGTTGTGTCCTCGGCTGCCCCAGCACCCTCAGGACAAAGCGGTGCCGGGGCTGTTCCAGGGACAATGGCACTGACGCTCCTGGATGCGCTCAGGGGCCACGGCAGCAGCCACACAAACCCTTCCTCAGCTTGGTGCCAGGCAGTCAAGGCCTGGAGCCATTGTGATGGCTGCTTGCCATGGAAACCTGCCCTGGGCCCCTTGCTCAGGGCTGGAGTCACTGCCCAGAGCCAGAGGGGATCCCTGGCTTGGGGCTTGTGCCGTGGCACCTGCCCTGTGCCGCGCCGGCTGCTCAGGCACAGCGGGACCAGCAGCACAGCCCCGGGCAGGGCCAAAGGCCAGCTCAGCCAGACAGAAAGGGCAGCTGGGCACTGTTTCCATGGCAGCCATCCCTGGCACAGCACATCTGGGTCACCTGTGATGGCACTTGCCATGGAAAGCCCTTGAGGGGCTGATGCCACGGCCGCTGGCACTGAGACACTGCTGGGCTCGGGTGCTGAGCACAGGGCTGAGCACACAGATGATTTTGTTCCTGCTGAGCCTGCACAGAGCCAAGGCCTTTCCTGCCCCTCGTCCAGCCACACTGGGGAGGGGCTGGGGCTGCAGGGGAGCTTGAGAGTGGACACAGCCAGGACAGGTGACCCCAACTGACCCTGGGATATCCCAAACCATGGCACATCGTGCTCAGTGTATAAAGTGGGGGGGGGGGGGGGAAAGGCAGAAAGGAGGGGACATTTGGAGTGGTGGTGTTTGTCTTCCCAGGAAACACTTAGGCAGGATAGGACTCAGTTTCACCAGTGGGTAGGGTCAGCACCAAAGACACAGACACCAACTGAAGGAATTGTGTCATTTATAAAATGCAAAACTGCAAAGAATCACACAAGGAGAATCTCAGTAAAATACATATTTGTTAGCAAAGAATTACAAAAGGAGAAGCTCAGCAATGCACCCAATCATCACTACCAAATATTGCCCACAGTGATTTACAAAGATCCATCCCCAGTTCCCCCCAGACTTTGCCATCACCCTGGTGCACACATCAGCTGGGGGAAGCTGTCCAGCCAAGGGCTGCAGAGCCACTCGTGGACACTAGGAATTCCTGCAGGTGCCTCCAGCCACAGCTGAGGCTCCCAACCCTGCTGAGAGAGGACCTAGCTCTGACAGTGATGAATAAACAAACTGACAGCACTGCTAGTGCAGGAACAGCTGGTTTCATTCTCTGGTTTGGTTTCTCTCAAAGCCTGGCCAGGGCTCAAGGAGGAACCAAGGGAGTTGACTTTGACCAAACACCCCCAAACAAAGCCAGATGGGACCTTGTTTGGTTTCTAAACACACAAAGGTGAATGCATATCTCACCAATGCAGAGACAGACAGATCATATTGTTAAAAATGCCTCATTAATGAGCAGATAAAAAGATAACATTTGGTTGGAAGGTTCATCTAGAGGTCACCTTTGGCTCAGGTCCTGGTGCTCAGGCCTTGGTACTTCAGTCAGTGCCTTGACCAAGGCATGAACTACAACCTTCATAACAATTCTTTCAATAACTGAATCTTAAATTTAGGTAGGAGGCATAAAGGCATCGCCTCTTGTTCTTCAATTAAGTGCTGTTCAAGTTCATTACTCAGAGCTGTAAGTCACATTCCTTGTAAAACATGCCTAATTAGTTGCTACTCTCTGCTGTTTATCAAATCCCCACTGTTTCCTGAGACTGTGTCTCTTTTGAGACAAGTCTCAATGCAACATTTCCCAGCACAAAGTGTCACAACAGCTCTAACATGGGATCATAACACACCAAGTGCTCACACTGCAATGACTGCAGTGGCTGCCACAAATGCATTTCACAGCAGCCTCCAGTTTGGCAGCCATGGAGCCAATCTCACCAAGAAGAATTCTCTTCTTCCTACCACTCTTCTACTGCTCTTTCTATCGAGGTGATTCCTGACTGTTGGACTTCAAACTCATCACTGACAGAAGTGCAGCATTCCTGTCCCATGGCAGCCCAGGCTCCTCCTTGGCCAGCAAGCAGATAATTCAAGGCCAGGCAGTTCTGTAGAGACCCATTTGTGTTTGTTGGAGCTCACAGGATGTGCTGTTGGACATTTTCACAGTATCATTTTCTGCTGCTTCTAATAATCAATGCAGCTCATTAATGTAATCTCCACAGGACAAGGCAGTGCACATGGGCACAGGTGAGGGGGGCGGGCTGGTACCGCTTTTGTCCACAAGGAAGCTGCACTACTGGGAGGGGGAGCTGCAGTGCCGTTTTTTTCCAAGAGGGGACAGAACTTCTGTGGGGTGGAGGCTGCAGTATCTGTTTTGTTCACAAGGTGAAAGCACTACTAGGGAGGGGGGGCTGCAGTACCAGTTTTGTCCACAAGGAAGCAGCACTGCTGGGGGGGGGGGGGGGGGAGCAGGCTGCAGTACCGATTTTGTCCACAAAGGGGCAGCACTACTGGTGGTGGGGGGCTGCAGTACCGGTTTTGTCCACAAGGGGACAGCACTACTAGGGAGGGGGGGCTGCAGTACCAGTTTTGTCCACAAGGAAGCAGCACTGCTGAAGGGGGGGGGGTAGTGGGCTGCAGTACCAGTTTTATCCACAAAAGCACAGCTATACTGGGAGGGGCTGCAGTACCGGTTTTGTCCTCAAGGGGACAGCACTACTGGGGGTGGGGGGCTGCAGTACCGGTTTTGTCCACAAAGGGGCAGCACTACTTGGGTTGGGGCTGCAGTACCTGTTTTGTCCACAAGGATACAGCACTACATGTAAAGGGGCTGCAGTACTGATTTTGTCCACAAGAGGGCAGCACTACTGAAGGGGGTGGCCGGCAGTAGCAGTTTGGTCCACAAAGGCACAGCACTACTGGGGGTGGGTGGTTAGTACCGGTTTTGTCCACAAGGGGGCAGCACTACTAAGGGGGTGGGGCTGAAGTACCTGTTTTATCCACAAGTGGGCAGCACTGCTGATGAACGGGCAGCTGTAGTACCAGTTTTGTCGTCAAGGGGGCAGCACTACTTAAAGGAAGCGGTAGTACTGGTTTTGTCCATGAGGAAGCAGCAATACTGAAGGGGGAGGGGCTGCAGTACCGGTTTTGTCCACGAGGGGGCAGCACTACTGGTGCGGGGGGCACCGGTACCAGTTTTGTCCAAAAGAGGGGGAGCACTACTAGTGCGGGGAGTCTGCAGTACCGGTTTTGTCCAAAAGGGAGCAGCATTTTTGAAAAAGAGGGGCTGCAGTGCCAGTTTTGTCCACAAGGGGGCAGCACTAGTGAGGAGGAGGGGGCTGCAGTGCCTGTTTTGTCCACAAGGGAACAGCTCCACTAGGCGGAGGCTGCAGTACCAGTTTTGTCCACAAGGAAGCAGCACTACTTGGGAGGGAGGCTGTAGTACCGGTTTTGTCCACAACGAGTCAGCACTACTGGGAGAGGGATCTGCAGTGCCGATTTTGTAAGCAGGAGTGAGGGGGGATGCAGCACCAGTTTGTCCACAAGGCGGCAGCACTACTGGGGCGGAGGGGGGGGGCGGCACTACCGGTTTTGTCCACAACAGGACAGCACTACCGGGTGTGGGAGGCTGCAGTCCCTGTTTTGTCCACAAGGGGGAAGCACTGCTGTGTGGGGGGCGAGCTGCAGTACTGGTTTTGTCCACAAGGGGGCAGCACTACTCGGGGGAGGGGTTTGCAGGACTGGTTTTGTCCACGAGAAAGCAGCACTGCTGGTCGGAGGGCGACGGTACCTGTTCTGTCCACAAGGGGGCAGAACTACAAGGAAGGGGACCGCAGTACCTTTTCTGTCCACAAGTGGACAGCTCTACTGGGTGGGGAGGGGGGCTGCAGTACCGGTTTTGTCCACAAGGGGGCAGACCTGCTAAAGGCGGGGGGGGGGGGCAGTACCAGTTTTGTTCCACAAGGGGCAGCACTACTGAAGGGGGGCTGCAGTACTTGTTCTGTCCACAAGTTGGAAGAACTACTGGGCAGAGGGGGCTGCAGTACCGCTTTTGTCCACAAGGGGGCAACACTGCTGATGGGCGGGAGGGGGCCTGCAGTACCAGTTTTGTGGACAAGAGGGCAGCACTACTGGTGGGGGGGGCTGCAGTGCCGGTTTTTTCCACAAGGGGACAGCACTTCTTGGGGGTGGGGTGCAGTATCAGTTTTGTCCACAAGGGGACAGCACTACAGGTGGGGGGGGCTGCAGTATTGGTTTTGTCCACAAGAGGACAGCACTACTGAAAGGGGGGGGCTGCAGTACCAGCTTTGTCCATGAAGGGACAGCACTACTGGGGTTTGGCGGTCAGTACCGGTTTTGTCCACAAGGGGGCAACACTACTGAGTAGGAAGCAAGCTGCAGTAACGATTTTATCCATAAGTGGGCAGCACTACTGAAAGGAAGAGGCAGTACCAGTTTTGTCAACGAAGGGGCAGCAATACTGGTGCAGGGGGCGGCAGTACCAGTTTTCTCCAAAAGGGGGCAGCAGTACTTGGAGGGGGGGTGGGCTGCAGTACCGATTTTGTCCAAAAAAGGGCAGCAGTACTGGAGGTGGAGAGGTGCAGTACTTGTTTTGACCACAAGGGGGGAGCATTAGGGAGGGGGGCAGTCCGGCGGTACCGGTTTTGTCCACGAGGGGTCAGCACTAGTGGGGGGAAGAACTGCAGTACCGTTTTTTCTACAAGTGGGCAGCACTACTGGGGGTGGGGCTGCAGTGCCGGTTTTGTTTACAAGGAAGCAGCACTGCTAAGTGGGGGGGCTGCAGTACCTGTTTTGTCCACAAAGGGACAGCACTACTGGTGGTGGGGGGCTGCAGTACCAGTTTTGTCCACAAGGGGCACCTCTACTGTGGGGGGCGGGTGGTTGCAGTACCGGTTTGGTTCACAAAGAAGCAGCACTACTGGGGGTGGGGCTTCAATACCAGTTTTGTCCACAAGCAAGAGGCAGTACTAGGGGGTGGGCTGCAGTACCGGTTTTGTCTACAAGTGAACAGCACTACTGGGCGGGGAGGAGGGTGGGGTGCTGCAGTACTTGCTTTTGTCCACGAGGGGGCTGCACTACTGGTGTGAGGGGCTGCAGTACAGGTTTTGTCCACAAGTGGGCAGCACTTATAGAGGGTGGGCTGCAGTACCTGTTTTGTCCACAAAGGGGCAGCACTACTAAAAGCAGAAGGGGGGCTGCAGTACCTGTTTTGTCCACAAAGGGAGCAGTACTACTGGAAGGGGTCAGCAGTACTGGTTTTGTCCACAAAATGCCAGCACTACTGAAAGAAGGAACCTGCGATACCAGTTTTGTCCACAAGGGGGCAGCCCTAATGAGGAAGGAGGGGCTGCAGTACTGTTTTTTTCCACAAAAGGGCAGCTCTACTGGAGAAGGGGGGCTGCAGTGCCTGTTTTGTTCAGAAGGGGAAAGCACTACTTTGGTGGGGGGGTTGCAGTACCAGTTTTGTCCACGAGGAAGCAGCACTACTGGTTGGGGGGCCGCAATACCTGTTCTGTCTGCAAGTGGACAGCACTACTTGGCGGGGGGCGTCTCCAGTACTGGTTTTGTCCGCAAGGGGGCAGCACTGCTGAAGGGGGAGGGGGCCTGCAGTACCTGTTTTGTCCACAAGGGGGCAGTACTACTGGGGGGGAGGGGGCTGCAGTGCCGGTTTTGTCCATAAAAGGGAGGCACTAATGAGGGGGGCGGGCCGGCAGCACAGGTTTTGTTCAAAAGAGGGCAGCACTACTGAAAGTGGGGGGGGGGGGGGCTGCAGTACCGGTTTTATCCACAAGGGGGCAGCACTGATGTGGGTGGGGCTGCAGTACCAGTATTGTGCACAAGGGGGTAGCACGGCTGGGAATGGGCACCTGCCGTACCGATTTTGTCCACAAGGGGGCAGAACTACTGGGGGCGGGGTGCTACAGTATCTGTTTTTTCCACAAAGGGGAGGCACTAATGAGGGGGGAGGGCTGGCAGCACCGGTTTTGTCCACAAGGGAGCAGCACTACTGGAAGTGGAGGGGAGGTAGAAGTACTGGTTTTATCCACAAGGGGGCAGCACTGATGTGGGTGGGGCTGCAGTACAGGGATTTTTGCACAGGGGGGCAGCACTATTGATGAAGGGGAGGCTGCAGTACTGGTTTTGACCACACGAGTACAGCACTACTGGAGGGGGAGCTGCCGTACCTGTTTTGTCCACAAGGATACAGCACTACTGATGGGTGGGCTGCAATGCCGGTTTTGTCCACAAGTGGGCAGCACTTCTGGGAGGGTGGGCTCCAGTACTTGTTTTGTCCACAATGAGGGAGCACTACAAAGGGGGGCAGGGGGCTGCATTACCTCTTTTGTCCACAAGGGGGAAGACCTACTGAAAGGGGGGAGTTGCAGTACCCATTTTGTCCACAAAATGTCAGCACTACTGGAAGCAGTCGGCAGTACACGTTTTGTCCACAAAATGTCAGCACTGCAGAAGGAAGGGGGTCGGGAGTGCCACTTTTGTCCACAAGGGGGCAGCAGTACTGGGTGGCAGGGGCTGCAGTACAGCTTTTTCCTCAAGGAAGCAGCACTACTTGTGCAGAGGGCTGCATTTCCGGTTTTGTCTCCAAGGGGGCAGTACAGCTGAAGGGAAGGGGGGGCTGCTGTACCAGTTTTGTCCACAAAAGAGCAGCACGAGTGAGGAGAGGGGGGCTGAATTTCCTGGTTTTTCCACCAGGATACAGCACTACTGGTGCAAGGGGCTGCAGTGCCAGTTTTGCCCACCAGGGGGAGCACTTTTGGGGGGGTGGGCTGCAGCACCAGTTTTGTCCACATGAAGACAAAACTACTTGGGGGCCTGCAGTACCTCTTTTGTTCACCAGGATACAGCACTACTGAAAAGGGGACTGCAGTGCCGGTGTTGTCCACCAGGGGGAAGCACTTCGGGGGGGGTGGGCTGCAGTACCTGTTTTGTCCATAAGGGGATAGCACTACTGGGAGGGGGGACTGTAGTATCTGTTTTATCCACAAGGGGGCAGCACTTTTGAAAAGGGGGAGCTGCAGTACCGGTTTTGTCCACAAGGGGTCAGCACTACATGAAAAGTGTCTGTGGTACTGGTTTTGTCCAGAAGGGGGCAGCTGTTCTGGGGGGAGGGGGGTGTGGGCACTGTGCCAGATTTTTCCACAAGGGGGCAGCACTTCTGGGGGGTGGTCTGCAGCACCAGTTTTGTCCGCAAGGGGACAGCACTGCTGGTATGGGGGGTTGCAGTACTGGT
>NW_027636139.1:212908-274739 GCF_903797595.1 Erithacus rubecula | reverse complement strand
TGGAATTGCCATTAACTTCAGGTTTTACCCTTGCTTCATCCCCTGCTTCATCCTCACTTGAGAGAACAGTAATTAATAAGGGAGTCTCCCCTCCCACTCCCGAGCCACAGGAGCCAACACCACTGTATCCACCCTTACCCTCCAGTGATAGTGACGAGGAAGAACGCTCCCCACAGGGCCCTATAGCATCAAGAACCCAAAGAAAACAGAGAGAGACCATACAAGCCCCTTTAAGGGAAACAGTCACCTCTGAGGGGGAGACAGTGTTAGTCAGAGTCCCCTTTACTGCCTGGCATTTAGATTCCTGGGAAAAGATTGCAAAAAATTATCGAGTTGACCCACTAAGTGTTGCAAAAAGGATTAAATTTATGGTTAAACAACATAGGCCTGAATGTACAGACATTCAAATATTACTTGATTCCTTAACAGAATCAGAGAGGCAGATGGTTTTAAAGGTGGCCTAAGATTTAGCTGAGGATAATTGTAGAATAACACAGGATGATGTTATGGATGTATTTCCCCTTCAAGACCCAGGTTGGAATGCTAATATGCCAGAGGGAAGAGCATGGCTAATAAAATATCAAGAATTAGTAATAAAAGGACTGGAGAGAGCAATTCCTAGAACTATAAACTGGTCAGCCCTTTATGCTATTAAACAGAATTCCTCTCAAACTCCTTCTGAATTTCTAGACCAATTGTGAGAGGCAATGCATCAACACACCACCCTGGATCCTGAATCTGATGAGGGAATACAACAATTGGTAAACCTGTTTTTAGGACAATCTACAGGTGACATCAGGAGGAAGCTCCAGAAAATGCAGGGCCCAGCAAGTCAGAATTTGGAAACTTTGTTAGATGATGCATGGAGAGTTTTCAGCAATTGGGAAGAGGGGTGTAAACCAGGGACAAAGAAACTAGTAGCAATAACACAGGAAAATGTAAAAGGGAAACGTGAGCATGGTCCCCCAAAACAAGGACCACCCTGACTAGAAAAAAACCATGTGCATATTGCAAGAAATTTGGACACTTGAAAAAACAGTGTCCAGAATTAAGAAGGGGTGATGAACAAAGAAAAGGTGATTGAAAAGGGGAGGGGGTGGTGGCTCATATAAAGGAGGACTGAAGGGGACTGGAGGGCCCTACCCTAGAGGACCCTCTGGATATAATCAAACTAGGGAACAATGAAAAAGAAGTGGAATTTTTAGTAGACACAGGGGCAACATATTCGGTGTTAAATGAAGCCCTGATACCTATAACAAATGATTATGTTGTAGTAAAGGGAGCAACTGGCCACTCTGAAAAAGCATATTTTTGCAAACCATTAAAGTATAAGCTGGGAAAACAGTGGAAGATTCATCAAGTTTTGTATATGCATAAAGCTCCATCTGCACTTTTGGGCAGGGATCTGCTGGACAAGCTGGAAGCAAAAATAATATTTAAAAATGGGAAAATTTGCTTGGAGGTAAAAGATCAACAATATGTGAAATTGTTAAGCTTAATGTTAATAACAAAAATAATCAAAGTTGAAATGAAGAAGAAATTATTAAGAAAATAAAAGATCATGTATTCCCTGGAGTGTGGGCCTCTAATATACCAGGGAGAACAAAGAATGCTCCACCAGTACAAATTTGGCTTAAGGAAGGAGAACAATCTGTAAGGATCAAACAATATCCCTTGAAAAGGGAAGACAGAGAAGAGATTAGCCCAATCATAGAAAACATCTTGCAAATAGGATTATTGAAAGAGTGTCAATCTGATTTTAATACTCCTATTTTGCCCCTCAAAAAACCTGATGGATCATACAGGTTAGTACAAGATTTAAGAGCTGTTAATAAAATAACTGAAGGCTTATACCCAGTGGTTGCTAACCCCTACACCTTGTTAACTCTTAACACCTGAACTAACCTGTGTTACTGTTCTAGATTTGAAGGATGTTTTCTTTTGCCTCCCTCTCCATGAAGCCAGCCAGAAAATTTTTGCATTTGAATGGGAAAATCCCAAAACTGGACGTAAAACTCAGCTCACATGGTGTGTACTGCCCCAGGGGTTCAAGAACTCCCCTACCATATTTGGAGAACAGCTGGCAAAAGATTTGGAGTTTTGGGAACCCCCACCAGGAGAAGGAGAACTGCTTCTGTAGGTGGAGGATCTCTTAATAGCCACCCAGACCCAGGAGGCATGTGTGGATTGGACAGTGAGCCTCCTAAACTTTTTGGGGCTGCAGGGGTACTGGGTATCCCAAAAGAAAGCCCAGATGGTGAAACAAACAGTGATTTACCTGGGCTGTGAAGTAAGTGCTGGACAAAGAACCTTGGGGAAAGACCATAAGGAAGCAACATGCCAAACCCGAAACCCCAGACAGTGAAAGAACTAAGAACCTTTCCAGGCATGACGGGGTGGTGCAGACTGTGGTTTTATAACTATGGATTGTTCTTTAAACCTCTGTACGCCTTAATTACGGAAGGAAGCAGGGATCTTCAGTGGACAACAGAAGCAACACGAGCCTTCAACCAACTGAAGAAAGCTCTTATGTCAGCTCCAGCCTGGGACTTCCAGATGTGAGCAAACCATTCTTTCTCTTTTCTCATGAGAAACAAGGGATTGCTCTGGGAGTACTAGCACAGGACCTGGGGCTGTACCAGAGGACAGTCGCCTCCCTCTCCAAACAGCTGGACACGGCAGCCAAGGGGTGGCCAGGGTGCCTCAGAGCTGCTGCAGCAGTAGCAGTGAACATCCAAGAGACACTCAAATTCACCCTAGGCCAGAAAATGACCGTGCTAGTATCCCACACAGTGTCTGCAGTCCTGGAGGTGAAAGGGGGACATTGGCTTTCCCCACAAAGATTTCTGAAGTACCAGGCCATACTGGTAGAACAAGATGATGTTGAAATTGTGGTAACTAACATTGTGAACCCAGCTTCTGTCCTCAGCAGGAACATGGGAGAACCAGTTATCCACGACTGCCTGGAGACCATTGAAGCCACCTACTGCAGTCACCTGGATCTGAAGGACACCCCTCTCGAGGAGGCTGAGAGCTGGTTCCCTGATGGGAGCAGCTGTTATCATCAGTGGGAAAAGACATGCTGGGTCTGCAGTTACCACAAGCAGAGAGGTAATAGAGTCTGGACCATTGCCAACAAATACCTCTGCACAAAAAGCTGAAATAATTGCCTTAACCCGGGCCTTAGAGCTGGCAAAAGGAAAAGAAATCAACATTTATACAGACTCAAGGTATGCATTTGGAGTGGTACAAGCACATGGAGCTATTTGGGAAAAATGAGGACTGCTGAACTCACAAGGGAAAAATATTAAACATGCCCAAGAAATACTAAAACTATTAGATGCAGTTCAGTTACCTGAAAAGGTAGCTATTATGCATATCAGGGCACACCAAAAAGTGAGCTCAGAATTGGAAGAAGGAAATATGCTGGCGGACAGAGAGGCAAAAGACACAGCCAAAGGTGAGGTACACAATGAAATAGTTGAGACAGCAACAAAAAGGATGAAAAACTTATTAAGGAAGAAGAAGCAATTTACAACCAGGAAGGGTGGGCTGTAACCAAAGAAGGAGAAGTTGTAGTACCTTCTTACTTGTTGTGGTTACTAGTGCTAAAAGAACATGAGAAAGCACACAGGAGAATGAGCACCCTGTACAATTATTTAAAGGATGGAATTCTGGCTAGAAAATTACAAGGCACAGTTACACAAGTAACTCGTGAGTGTGGTCTTTGCCTCCGAACTACTCCTAAAAACTTTCCAAAGCCTGAAGTTGGACAAATAGAGAAGGGCTATGGATCAGGGCAGCAATGGCAAATTGATTTTACAGAATTGCCCAGGAAAGGGGGATATTGTTACCTATTAGTGTTAACAGATACCTTTTCAGGATGGCCAGAAGCCTTCTCTACCCTGACAGCTAAGGCACGAGAGGTAACCACGGCACTGTTACAATAAATAATACCACGTTTTGGAGTCCCAGCTGCTGCATCTTCTGATAGAGAGCCACATTTTATCTCAAAAATTTTACAGCAAATTAGTCACCACTTAGGAATAAATTGGGAATTGCATACTCCATATCACCCTCAATCAAGTGGCCAAGTGGAGAAAATTAACCATATGATCAAACAACAAATTGTTAGGCTGGGGCAAGATGCAAATTTCCCTTGGCCCCAGGCTCTTCCACTGGCATTAGTATGGACTGGAACAAAACCAAGAACAAAAGGGAAATTAAGCCCTTTTGAAATATTGTATGGGAGACCATATGCGGTCCAAGAAGGAATAACACCCATTCAAGTAAAGGAACAAACTCTACACAAATAAATGGTGGCCCTAAATGAACAACTTAGAGAAATTGAAAAATATGTGGCTGGGGCCCAAAGCAGAGAATTAGATGGACCAGTACATTATGTACAACCTGGGGATTATGTATATGTTAAGTCTTTTGCAAAGAAGACTTTAGAACCACAGTGGGAAGGACCATTCCAGGTACTCCTCACCACCTTCACAGCAGTCAAGATCAAAGAACAGAAGGCGTGGATCCATCACTCCTGAGTGAAAAACGCTCCTGAAGAAATTTGGAAAATTGCACCAGACAACGAAGACCTGAAGCTGAAATTCACCAAGAACAGCGAGTAATGGAGTTATAGCTATCATAGACATAATGCAAATGTTGTGACCCTTGTGGTCATTGCCACGACTATAATAAGAGTCAAAGCAACACCACATCAGTACAATGTAACCGGAATTTATCAATGCCAAGGGAAAGCTTACGATCCCTACTCTCGTAGGTCTTTGAGCAGAATGTTAAAGGTGACAAATGCAAGTATGTGGGAAGGAAGGAATCTTTGGGGATGTGAATATGCATTTGTACAAAAGGGGTTCCATGAGGCTTACCATCCACCCATGGAACTCATCCAAGTTAGTCCTGGATTTGCTGTGACAAATGTTTGACCACATGTCCTGAATTTAGACTTAAAATTGAAGGATGTGCAGCAAAAGGGTTTGATCTTGATTTTAATGTTACTCAATATTGCACCGAGCTTCACAAAATGAAAGCCAAATCAACCCCACCAGTGTCAGAGAGGGCTGTAACAATTCAAACTCCAGTTATTTCAAAGAAAAAGGAACAACCCATAATTACTAAAATTGGACCATATGCTATTAAGAAAACAGGAATTCAGAGACTGCTAACTAACCCAAAATGGTCTCTAAAGTGAGTAGAAATGGGAATGCAGGTAAATGCTTCTACCATTTGGCCAGAATGTGCCCCATTTCTCAAAACTCCTTTTGTGGAATGGACTACTCGGCTTCAAAATTGCATGCCCTCTAGTTTTAAGAAAAAGAGAGACCTCACTGGGATATTAGGAACAGAATTGGGAGTTTTAAACACAATGGACTCAGAGGTGTCAATGAACAAATTAACTGTGATGGGAAGTGATTTAGTTAATTTACAGTAGCCTTTGCAATCTTCTTTATTAACATTGGTAACAATCATTGGAAACTAACCAAAATATTACCAAAATGGGAAATTGTCCAAGTTTAGGACAAATTTTAGGAAAAAGACCTCCAAAGGGCCCCCTCCCCCCCCTTACAATTCCTTCCTTTGCCAAGCTCGGAAAGAATTTTCTTCAGGGGAAAGTGGAAAAAACTTTTTATTAACAAAAAACAAAATTAACACTTCCCAGCACAGACCCAGATGAGATGAACTCGGCAGATCTTCGCGGGGAAGGGCAGCAGAGCTTCTTTGGCAGACTTCCAGAGGTGGTCTCCGAAGTTCAGATCCGTTTCCTCTGGAGCCGGTGCAAATCTTAGGGATGGGGGGGGGGGGGGGGGGGGAGGGAGAGGAGCAGCAGAAGCAGCAGCCAAAGCAGCGAGCAGCAGCGAGCAGCTAGCAGCGAAAAGCAGTAAAAAGCCCCAAAAGCCGAAAAACACCCGGCTAGATAAAACAGCCCGGGGGAGGGGCCGGCAGCTCCATGGTGGGGGGTAGGGAGAGGAGATAGTCAAAACATAACTCATAACATTCCACCCCTTATCCCATATCGTGATCAATGACACATGATTGGGATACACACTTACTAAGCACAACATGAAAACTTTCTCTGACTTGCTCAAAACCTTCAACACTTACACATTTCCTCCTTCTCACTTGCTCAGGCCTTTGTGACTTACACATTTCCTTCTATTCATAAAATCTGGCATACAATGGTAGTGACACTCAACAATAATATTTGTGTACAACTTTATCCTATAATCAGATCTCCCTGAGGTACACAGCAGGTTGTTCCATCCTTCTGCATTACCCACCAAGTACATCCTGGTCCTTGAGCAAAGGCAATCCCACGAATGGGTTTGCCTGTACTCGAGGCAGGATGAATCCATACTGTCTTTCCTAGCAACCCTCTGACATGGGCCACTGGGACTTTATCTCAAAAATCCCAGGGCGACTCAGGTTACCAATACGGGCGCGCTGCGTGATGAGGGCAATCCACTTGCTCCATGTGGCATCCATGGCGTGGTGAGTAGAGGGAACCTTTCCTTTAAACATCCACCCCAGCACTGGCAGTCGAGGTGCCAGGAGAAGCTGTGCTTCTGTGCCAATCACCTCTGAGGCAGCTTGAACTCCTTCATAGGCAGCCAAGATTTCCTTCTCTGTGGGAGTGTAGTTGGCTTCGGACCCTCTGTAGCTTCTGCTCCAGAATCCCAGGGGTCGGCCTCGGGTCTCACCAGGCACCTTCTGCCACAGGCTCCAAGACAAACCATGGCTCCCAGCTGCTGAGTAAAGTATGTTCTTCACATCTGGTCCCCTCCTAACTGGGCCAAGGGCTACTGCATGGGCAATCTCCTGTTTAATCTGAGCAAAGGCTTGCTGCTGTTCAGGGCCCCAGTGGAAATCATTCTTCTTGCGGGTAATAAGGTAAAGAGGGCTCACAATCTGGCTGTACTCAGGAATGTGCATTCTCCAAAAACCGATGGCACCTAGAAAAGCTTGTGTCTCCTTCTTGTTAGTAGGTGGGGACATAGCTGTAATCTTATTAATAACATCAGTAGGAATCTGACGCCATCCATCTTGCCATTTCACTCCCAGGAACTTAATCTCCCCAGCAGGTCCTTTAACTTTACTCTTCTTGATGGCGAAGCCGGCTTCCAGGAGAATTTGAATAATTTTTTCTCCTTTCTCAAACACTTTCGCTGCTGTGTTTCCCCATACGATATCATCAATATATTGTAGATGTTCCGGAGCTTCACCCTTTTCCAGTGCAGCCTGGATCAGTCCATGACAGATGGTAGGACTGTGCTTCCACCCCTGGGGTAGTTGGTTCCAGGTGTACTGCACGCCCCTCCAGGTGAAAGCAAACTGAGGCCTGCACTCTGATGCCAAAGGAATGGAGACAAATGTATTTGCTATGTCAATGGTGGCATACCACCTTGCTGCCTTGGACTCCAGCTCGTACTGGAGTTCCAGCATGTCCGGCACGGCAGCACTCAGTGGTGGAGACACTTCATTCAATGCCCGATAGTCCACAGTCAGTCTCCATTCCCCATCAGATTTACGCACAGGCCAAATGGAGCTGTTAAAGGGTGAGTGGGTTTTACTAACCACCCCTTGGCTCTCCAGCTCTTGGATCATCTTATGAATAGGAATCACGGCATCTCACGTTGTTCTGTACTGCCGGCGGTGTACTATTGAAGTGGCAATTGGTACTCGTTGTTCTTCTCCCTGCAGAAGTCCTACTGTAATTGGATTCTCAGATAGTCCGGGCAAGGTGTTCAATTGCCGGATGCACTCTGCCATCACAGTTGCAATTCCAAATGCCCATCTTAGTCCCTTTGGGTCCTTAAAATATCCACTCTGAAGGTAATCTATGCCCAAAATACATGGGGCCTCTGGACCAGTCGCAATAAAATGTTTCTTCCAATCCTTTCCAGTTAAACTTACTTCCGCTTCCACCAGGGTGAAGTCCTGCGATCCACCTGTCACACCAGCAATTGAAACAGATTCTGCTCCCACGTGTCTTGATGGAAGTATCGTACACTGTGCACCTGTGTCCACTAAAGCTTTATATTTCCGTGGTTTCGAAGTGCCAGGCCATCGAATCCACACAGTCCAAAAAACATGATTTTCCCTCGCCTCACCCTGGCTAGAGGCAGGCCCCCTCAAAGCCTGTTTCTCCTTCTTTTCTGGGGCATACATCTTAGAAGTTCCCTCAAGAGGATCAGACATGTCATTATCAGTATCATGTTCGGCACTTTGGCTGCGAGAAACAGGAGCGGCTCTCCTTTTGGTGGAACTTCCTCCTTCAATCTTTCCTTCCTTCAAATCCTGAACTTGTTGTGCCAGAGTAGCTGTGGGATTCCCATCCCATTTCCTCATGTTGTCTCCAGAATCCCGCAAGATAAACCACAACTCAGCTTAGGGAGTGTACCTCCTCTCCCCATTGGGTGAACGTCTGCGTTGGGTACTAGGGTTTCTAATCTTTACAGCTGAGATTTGGAGGAGGTCCTCCTTAATCTCCTCCCTGAGTCTGTGATGATTTTCCTCTATTTTATCTTCTAAGTTTTGCAAGCATGTTTCCACAGTTGCAATTCTAGCATGAGCCGGGCCATGTACTGCATCCGCATATGCACGAAGCTTCTTTGCCATATCGAGTACTGTCTCATACACCTCATCTCTCTTCATTATCGCTAGGGTAGACGCATATTCAGGTGGCCTAAGCCACACGAGTTTCCTCTACATCACTGGGGTACAAGGTACTAAATCTGGATTCTTAGTTATTATATCATCTGAGAAAATGATCTCCACCACTGCCATCTCTCTCAGGATCCCTTGCCCTATGGTCTTCCATCATGTCTGCTGCATATACAGATCATCTGCACATAGGTACCTCTGTGCCACACTATCTAGGACCTGTGCCCAGAGGCTGTGAGGGTTAGTCCCCCTCATCATCCCTTGATCCATGACGGGATCATGTGACAGTGATCCCAGATGTCTCACCTCAGTGCCATCCAGGACAGCAGCCTCACCTGCCGCATCCCAAAGCCAGAGCAGCCAACTAATTATGGACTCATCAGGTCTTCTCGTATAATTTTTTCCTTAGAGTTATCATGGCATTTCTCTTTCAAATATTTTACCACCTCAGCTGCGTTCTGAATTTGCTCGTGTGAGAAGTCCCAAACTATAGGATCAGAAGATTTTTTTAAACTTTGGCCCAGGTCCTGCCATTTCCCACACCATTAAGGACACCTCTCATTTTGTTTTAAATCAGGAGTCACACCAGCACTTCTAGAAATCTCAGCCCTTATTATATATAAACTGCAGACCATGTAAAGGAAGCTTACTAAATTAAATATCAGAAAGAGGATCTCTTCAGTATTCAGGGAAAACTGCACATTTCCTAATAAAGATGTAAAAAATTCAGAGAAAAGAAAAACAAAGGGTGAAAAGCCTCCTCCCCTGCTTCCCCTCTAACAAACTCAATGCATAACCAGATCCAGGATCCACAAGATATGCCTGGAACCAATTCCAGCATCTTCATAAACCTCTTACAAGCCATTGCAGCCAAGGACAGCCCGATAAATTTTTTGGTCAGTATCCCTCTAGTACGAAAGCAACAGATAAGGGACAGGACTGGAGCTATTTCTGAATAGGAAAATAACCCCAGAGATCAGAGAGGTATTAAGACCTCAAAAAACCCTACTAACCAAACCCACATGCCAGCCTCCATCACATAAGACATTATAAATCTATACCAATGCACAGTTACAAAGTAATCAAGTTTTTCCACTTCCTCCTGCCCCACGTTGGGCACCAATAAATATTTGTCCTGGTTTGGGACAAAATTAGGGGAAAAATATCCCAAAGGAGACCCCCAGGAAACAAACCCCCAGACCTCCTCCCCCCTCCAACTACCGGCTTTTGGAAAACTTCCTCCAAGGGAAAAAGTGGGAAAAACTTGTTTATTTAGCAAACACACACAAAAAAGAAACACTGCCCAAGTTACTAGTCAAAATAAACCTTCCAAGCATGAACAGCACATGAGTTGGGGATACAAAGTGTTGTAACATCAACCCAGGACAGTGCTAGAAGCAAAAATGTAGATTTAAAGCTTAAAGCAGAGATGTATTTAGGTGAGAAATGTTTAGCTGTAGAGTTTAAGATATAGAAAGAGTAAAAGTAGTTGCAGAAGAGACAAAAAGTCTTAGACTAGGTCTGTGTGCCAGAACTTGATTGTCTAAGAAAGGTCACACTGCAATTAGACTAAATTTCTTAGTTTTGAATTAAAAATAAATATCTGTGTTGGCAGTGTTTTATTGGTGAATAAATCCTTAAAAGACCTTGTAGGCAGAAGTTTTGCAACTTCCGGCCATGCTCTTGACACTTGTAACTAGAACTCACTTTTTTGTAGAAGAAAAATCAACTGCACTTTGAAAAGCAACTGGAAGTCCTGTCTCCTGGCTGGGACCCCCAGAGACCCCTCCCATTGGCTTGGGGCAGTCTAGAAATGGGAGTGGGGCCCCCAGAGACCCCTTCCTCTGCTTCTTGCAGGGCCTGACGGGGCTCCAGGAGAGCTGCGGAGGCACCGGGAGCACCCGGAGCTGCTCCCAAAATCCCGGTGTGACCCCGGCCCCTCCCCCACTCCACCCTCACACCTGCCTGCCCCACCCTACCTTGGGCACAAGCCACGCCCCTTTTGGGATTCTCCTCCTCCTGACCAATCAGATCACTCGGTCACGCTGTGGCCACGCCTCCTCATTGTTACCTCACAATGTGGGACATTGGCTGCTCCGCCCCCACGCTTGTTCCTCGATGCCTATTGGCTAAAGAGAAAAGGGGCGGGGCTTGCTCGGGGTATATAAAGAGCCGCGGTGGCTCGAGTCGGGAGCAGCAGCAGCGGCGGCAGGAGGAGGAGACCTCAGGAGAAGAGCCCCGAGCAGCGCCGGGAGGAGACCCCAGCTGTGACTTCGCTCCACGGAGACCAGCCCCTTCCCCCCGCCCCCAGCCCACCCCAAGGTACGCACAGAGACACCCGAGCTCTTCTCAATATTAGGTGGAGGATGGGGATGGCCAACCCCACCGCAGAGCAGCGAAACGGCAACAAAGGGCGCGGAGACCCCAGCAGAGACTCCTCCGCTCCATGGGGCGCACCCCCGCCCACACCAAGGTAAGCACGAACCACAGAGACCAGCCCGCCCCCTCCCAGTAATGGGAAGCGGGCGGAGATGTCCTGACCCCTTATTACCACAGTGGGCGAGGACGGAGATGAACCCACTGCCCCCTCGTAGTGGGGAATCAGCAAGGAAGGGCACAGAGACCCCAGCAGAGACTCCTCCGCTCCACGGAGAGCACCCCACCCACACCGAGGTAAGCACAGAGACCACCCGGCCCCCTCCGTGGCAGAGAAGGACGGACATGACCTGACCCCCTCATTCCCATAGTGGGTGAAGACGAAGACGATCCCGCTCCCCCAATAGCGGAGGACTGGCAACGACGGGGGCGGAGACCCCACTGGTGACTCTGCTCCACGGAGACCCCCCAGCCCTCTCCCAGTAATGGGAAGTGGGCAGAGATGACCCTGTTGCCTTAATCCCCACAGTGGGCGAGGGCGGAGATGATCTGGTCCCCGCTTAGTGGAGGAGCCGCAACGAAGGGCGCAGAGACCCCACCAGAGACTGCTCCGCTCCACGGAGATCCCCCCACGCACACCAAGGTAAGCACGAACCACGAACGGAGACGGCCCGGCCCTCTCCCAGTAATGAGAAGCGGGTGGAGATGTCCTGACCCCTCATTCTCATAGTGGGCGAGGATGGAGATGAACCCGCTGCCCCCTCATAGCAACGAAGGGCACGGAGACCCCACCAGAGACTGCTCCCCTCCACAGAGACCCCCCCAGCCACACCGAGGTAAGCACGAACCACAAATGGAGATGGCCCAGCCCCCTCCCAGTAAAGAGAGGAGGATGAAGATGACCTGACCTTCATCCCTACACAACGCTCCGGACCCTCTAGTAGGGGAGAAAGGGCAAAGAGGGGCACGGAGACCCCACCAGACACTGCTCCGCTCATGGAGACCACCCTGCCCACAGCAAGGTAAGCACGAGCAGAGACCACTCGGCCCCTCCCTGTTACTGGAGGAGGACGGGGATGACCTGACTCCTCATTTCCACACAGGACAAGGGTGGAGACCATCAGACCCCTCCATCCCGGGGCAGGGCTGACACCATCAGACCCCTCCTTCCGGAGGAGGACCGAGACCATCGGACCCCTCCATCCCGGGGCAGGGCTGACACCGTCGGACCCCTCCTTCCGGAGGAGGACTGAGACCGCCCGGCCGCCACCCACAAGGGGTGGAGGTTTGAGTAGACCCGTTACCTCCTTAGTTGGGGAACGGAGAAGAACCCGGACCCCCCCCAATCACGGGGCTGAGGATGGGATGGCCCGGTCGACACCCACTAGGGGTGGAGGCTTGGAGTAAACCCCGACCCCTCCGTAGCTGGAGGAGGGAGAAGAAAAGGATCCTTATCGCGACCAAGGTGATGATGATGAAACCCCAGCTCCTCCATAGCAGAGGACAGAGACGATCCTGGTCCCCCTCAGTAAGGTGAGGAGGATGGAGGCCACCTGGTGCCCCCAAGTGGAAAGATGAGACCTGAGAGGAGGAGACAGACAGTGACCCCCACCCCTTGTGGCAGGAGGACGGAGACCCCCTGTCACTCTTCCAGGGTGAGAAGGATGGAGACCCCCGATGGGCAGGGATACTTCCCTAGAGCCCCTCCAGGCATCCCCCGGGCCGAGAGGGACAGAGACCTGTTGAGCATTCCCCAAGCTCCAGGCAGCATCAATTTAGCAGAAATAATTTTACAACACATTTAAAAATCTCTTCATGCTTTGGCTGATATTGACTCTCCCAAGGAGTCCCTTGAGATGAAAATGCAAATGAATCACAACCCCTCCCCTGGAGTGAGGAGCAGGGATGGCCCAGGCTTGTTTCCACCCTTGTCATACTTGGGGAGTGCTGGGGGGACTCTACCCCTGTATTATGGGGAGATCAGTAGGGGCTGGGGGTGATTTGTCCTTCTCCTCCTGGGGATTCAGTGCCCCTGGGGCTGTGGGAGATGCTTCTGGGGTTTGGGGATGGGGGTGTGTCTGTTGCTGTCATGCTGGGGGATTCTCAGGAGGTGACCCCTTGATGGGAGGAGGGAGATGGGAACCATCCAACCCCCCTTTATGGGAAGAGGATGGAAAGGAAGAGCGATAAAATGGAGAGTAACCCTCCCTGGGCCTCCTCAGATCTGAGGCCCCCAACTCCCCAGCATGAGAGCAACAGACACCCCAGACCTCCCAAACACTTCCCAAAGCCAGAAAGATGGGCTTTGAACTGAGCAGCCAGGGGCAATGGCTGAATTAAGATAATTTGGCTCATAATTTGGCTCATAATTTGGCTTTTGGCTGCTGATAATTCAGCTGATCATAATTTGGCTCATAATTTGGCTCAATTTGGGTTTTGGCTGCTATTAATTCAGCTGATCATAATTTGGCTCATAATTTGGCTTTTGGCAGATGATAATTTGGCTGATAATAATTTGGCTGATCTTGACTCTCCCAATGAGGCACTTGCAATGAAAATGCAACTAAACCACAGCCCCCCCAGCGGGGAGCACAGGACAGCCCAGAGATCACTTCCATCCCTATCACACTTTTGTTGAGCCTTGAAGTGATGGCCAGGCTTCAAGGCTGCAATTGTGAGTTAAGAGGCACAGGCACACCCCCCCAAGTCCCTCTAAAGTGTCTTCCAGTGTGAGATGGACAGAGACCCCTTTAGCAGTTCCCAGGTTCTGGATGAAATTAAAATAAGTGACAGAGATCTGACAACTCATAACAGGCTTGGACTGATTATTTATTAAAGTGTGAACAAGGTCAAATTCCAAGAGTGGTATGGGGTTTGTTTAATGGTAAATGTCAGGTTGAGGGAGAGGGGAAGAAAAGCAAGAGAGTGGCAGAGAGATTAAGCAGAAAAATCCAGGGCTGATTCTCAGCACAGCTCTGGGCATGGCTTTTTGGATTCATCCTTCTTGCTCAGCCTTGTGCTGCCAGAATGGGCAAAAAGTCCTTCCTGGCAATGGCTGAGTACTCAGGAAGGGACTGGACTTGGGGCTGGGGTGGGAGTTAGAGTTGGAATTGGGGTTGGCTGTGAGGACAGGGTTAAATGTGAAATTTAGTTTAGGAAGGAGCTGGAAATGGGGCTGGGTTTGAGGTCAGATATTAACCCTAACCCAGCCGCATTTCTGGGGTGCCCAGACCCAGGGGGAGGGGTCTCTGAGGGTCCCAACCCCATTTCTGGTGGTCCCAGGCCCAGGGGGAGGAAAAAGTGGGAAAAGCTTGTTTATTTACCAACACACACAAAGAATAGAAACATTCCCCAAGTTACTCTGGCAAGTTACTAATCAAAAAAAACCTTCTAAGCATGAACAGCACATGATTTGGGGATACAAAGCGATGTAACATCAAACCAGGACAATGCTAGAAGCAAAAATGTAGATTTAAAGCTTAAAAGAGAGCTGTATTTAGGTGAGAAAATTTTAGCTGTAGAGTTTAAGATACAGAAAGAGTAAAAGTAGTTGCACAGGTGAGAAAATGTCACAGACAAGGTCTGTGTGCCAGAACTGGATTCGCTAAGAAAGGTCACACTGCATTAAACATAAATATCTGTGTTGGCAGTGTTTTATTGGTGAATAAATCCTTAAAAGACCTTGTAGGCAGAAGTTTTGCAACTTCCAGCCATGCTGTTGACACTTGTAACTACAATTAACTTTTTTTGTAGAATATAAGAAAAATCAACTGCACTTTGAAAAGCAACTGGAAGTCCTGTCCCCTGGCTGGGACCCCCAGAGACCCCTCCCATTGGCTTGGGGCAGTCTAGAAATGGGAGTGGGGCCCCCTGAAACCCCTCCTATTGGCCAGGCCACCCGCAGAGACCCCTTCCTCTGCTTCTTGCAGGGCCTGACGGGGCTCCAGGAGAGCTGCGGAGGCACCGGGAGCGCCCGGAGCTGCTCCCGAAATGCCGGTGTGACCCCGGCCCCTCCCCCACTCCACCCTCACACCTGCCCCCTCCCCTCCGACCCCTGGGCCATAGCCACGCCCCTTTTGGAGTTCTCCTCCTCCCGACCAATCAGATCGCTCGGTCACTCTGTGGCCACGCCTCCTCATTGGTACCTCACAATGCAGGACGTTGGCTGCTCCGCCCCCACGCTTGTTCCTCGACGCCTATTGGCTAAAGCTAAAAGGGGCGGGGCTTGCTCGGGGTATATAAAAAGCCGCGGTGGCTGGGGTCAGGAGCAGCAGCGGCGGCGGCAGGAGGAGGAGACCCCGGGAGAGGAACCCCGAGCAGCGCCGGGAGGAGACCCACGGGGCGGGCACAGATCCGCTCTGCGCCGTCTGCCCGGCAACGAAGGGCGCGGAGACCCCACCCATGACTCCGCTCCACAGAGACCACCCCAGCGCACACCGCGGTAAGCACAGATCACCCGGCCCCCCCCTCAATGGTGGAGAAAGACCGCGGTGACCTGACCCCCCCACATCTCCACACAGGATAAGCACGGAAAAACCCCGCTCCCCGGTTGTCTCCTTGGGGAGAGGAGGGTGGACCCAGACAGAGCTTCCCCCCGGGGGCGCGGACGACAATGGACCTGACAGAGCATTCCCCCGGGGCGAGCGCGACGACCAGACTGACAGAGCATCCCCCCTGGGCCGAGGAGGACGATGGATTCTACAGAGGATCCCCCCAAGGCGAGGAGGACGGACCCCAACAGAGCATCCCTCTGGGGGCACTGACAACGACAGAGACCCACTGAGCATCCCCCCGGGGTCGAGGAGGACGACGGACTCTGACAGAGCATCCCCCCAGGCGCGAGGATGACGATGGACCCCGACAGAGCATCCCTCCGGGGGCGTGGTGGACGACGGACCCCGACAGAGCATCCCCCCGAGGGAGAGGAGGACGACGGACCCTGACAGAGCAACCCCCCAGGGGCGAGGGCGATGACGGACCCCAATAGAGCATCCCTTCGAGGGAGAGGAGGACGGACCCCGACAGAGCATCCCCCCAGGGGCTCGGGTCGGGAGCAGCAGCGGCGGCGGCGGCGGCGGGAGAAGAGGACCCCGGGGGCGGAGCCCCGAGCAGCGCCGGGAGGAGACCCACGGGGCGGGCACAGATCCGCTCTGCGCCGTCTGCCCGGCAACGAAGGGTGCGGAGACCCCAGCCGTGACTCCACTCCACGGAGACCACCCCCTCCCCCAGCGCACACCGCGATAAGCACAGATCACCCGGCTCCCCTTCCATGGTAGAGAAAGACCGCAGTGACCTGACCCCTCCCCTCATCTCCACACAGGATAAGCACGGAGGCACCCCACTCCCCGGTTGTCTCCTTGGGGTGAGGAGGGTGGACCCCGACAGAGTTTCCTCCCGGGGGCGAGGAGGACGGACCCCGACAGAGCATCCCCCTTCTCCAAGGCGACCAAGACAGCACAGCGTGCCAACGGTAACGTGGATGGACAGCACTCCAGCTGCCCCAAATCGCAGGGGGTCGGACACCACCCCGGATCAACACAGGTAAGGACAGACAAGCCCCGGGACAGCGAGGGACCGCGCCGGCCCCCCCATATGGGTGGGTTTTGACCATCGTCCCGGCCGGCTAAAAATAAGCACAAAATAAAGCTGAAAAAAAAAATCACATCAAGTGTTGTTCCTGATCTTTGCTCTCCCAAGGAGACACTCGCCACTCAAACCAAGCTCGCAGCCCCGCCCGCCCCGTGCAGAGGCGGACGGAGACCCTCGGGTGGGCGGGGAGCGCGGGGGGCTTGTGGTGTCTCCGTCCCCCTCCTCCCTGGGCGGTACTGGGGGGGTCTCAGGAATCTCCGGGTGGGAATGGCGGGGCTGGGCGATCTCTGGCCGTGTCACACCGGAGGATGATGGGGCTGGGGGGTCTCTGGCCGTGTCACACCGGGGGATGCACGGGGCTCGTTTCCGTGTGGTTCTGTGGTGTCAACACTGTCCTGGGTTCCACCAGGCCCTGTTGTGTCACGATGGGGCCTCGTGTTTG
Source organism: Erithacus rubecula (assembly GCF_903797595.1). Classification (NCBI taxonomy): domain Eukaryota; kingdom Metazoa; phylum Chordata; class Aves; order Passeriformes; family Muscicapidae; genus Erithacus; species Erithacus rubecula. Next base: position 257,650 of record NW_027636139.1, on the reverse strand, counting down.
TGAGATTCTGTTGGAATTCAAAATGCAAGGAATTCTCACAACATTGGGCCTGTCAATCAAAGTCTAGAAAACAACACAGCATTTGACCTGAGGCCTTGGGATAATCTTCCAACTTAGGTGCTAGAAGCAAAAATGTAGATTTAATACTCAAAGCAGACATGTATTTAGATGAGAAAAGTTTAGCTCTAGAGTTTAAGATACAGAAAAAGTAGTTGCGGGAGAGGCAAAAAGTCTTAGACTAGGTCTGTGTACCAGAACTGGATTCGCTAAGAAAGGTCACACTGCAATTAGACTAAATATCTTAGTTTGGAATTAAACATAAATATCTGTGTTGGCTGTGTTTTATTGGTGAATAAATCCTTAAAAGACCTTGTAGGCAGAAGTTTTGCAACTTACGGCTATGCTCTTGACAGTTGTAACTGGAACTCACTTTTTTGTAGCAGAAAAATCAACTGCACTTTGAAAAGCAACTGGAAGTCCTGTCCTCTGGCTGGGACCCCCAGAGACCCCTCCCATTAGCTTGGGGCAGTCTAGAAATGGGAGTGGGGCCCCCAGAAACCCCTCCTATTGGCCAGGCCACCCGCAGAGACCCCTTCCTCTGCTTCATGCAGGGCCTGACGGGGCTCCAGGAGAGCTGCGGAGGCACCGGGAGCGCCCGGAGCTGCTCCCAAAATCCCGGTGTGACCCCGGCCCCTCCCCCACTGCACCCTCACACCTGCCCCCTCCCCTCCGACCCCTGGGCCATAGCCACGCCCCTTTTGGAGTTCTCTACCTCCCGACCAATCAGATCGCTCGGTCACTCTGTGGCCACGCCTCCTCATTGGTACCTCACAATGCAGGACGTTGGCTGCTCCGCCCCCACGCTTGTTCCTCGACGCCTATTGGCTAAAGCTAAAAGGGGCGGGGCTTGCTCCGGGTATATAAAGAGCCGCGTTGGCTCGGGTCGGGAGCAGCAGCGGCGGCGGCAGGAGGAGGAGACCCCGGGAGAGGAACCCCGAGCAGCCCCATCATCCCCCGGTGTGACACAGCCAGAGACCCTCCAGCCCCGTCATCCTTTAACATTTGGCCTGTGCACAAATCTGATGGGGAATGGAGACTGACTGTGGATTATCAGGCATTGAATTAAGTGACTCCACCACTGAGCGCTGCTGTGCCAGACATGCTGGAACTCCAGTATCAGTTGGAGTCCAAGGCAGCAAGGTGGTATGCCACCATTGACATTGCAAATGCATTCTTCTCCATTCCTTTGGCAGCAGAGTGCAGGCCTCAGTTTGCTTTCACCTGGAGGGGCGTGCAGTACACCTGGAACCGTCTATCCCAGGGGTGAAAGCACAGTCCTACCATCTCTCATGGACTGATCCAGGCTGCACTGGAAAAGGGTGAAGCTCCCAAACATCTACAATATATTGATGATATCATCGTATGGGGAAACACAGCAGCAGAAGTGTTTGAGAAAGGAGAAAAAAATATCCAAATTCTCCTGGAAGCCGGCTTCACCGTCAAGAAGAGTAATATTTAAGGAATCTGCTGGGAGATTCAGTTCCTGGGAGTAAAGTGGCAAGATGGACGGTGTCAGATTCCTACTGATGTTATTAACAAGATTACAACTATGTCCCCACCTACTAACAAGAAGTAGACACAAGCTTTCCTAGGTGCCATAGCCTTTTGGAGAATGCATATCCCTAAGTACTCTCTACCAGGTCACTAGCAAGAAGAACGATTTCCACTGGGGCCCTGAATAGCAGCAAGCCTTCGCCCAGATCAAACAGGAGATTGCCCATGCAGTAGCCCTTGGCCCAGTCAGGACGGGACGAGATGTGAATAATGTACTTTACTTGGCAGCCGGGAGCCATGGTTTGTCTTGGAGCCTGTGGCAGAAGGTGCCTGGCGAGACCTGAGGCCGACCCCTGGGATTTTGGAGCAGAAGTTACAGAGGGTCCGAAAGTAATTACATGCCCACAGAGAAGGAAATCTTAGCTGCCTATGAGGGAATCCAAGCTGCATCAGAAGTGATCGGTACGGTAGCACAGCTTCTCCTGGCAACCTGACTGCCAGTGCTGGGGTGGATGTTCAGCGGAAAGGTTCCCTCCACCCACCATGCCACCTGTGCCACGTGGAGCAAGTGGATTGCCCTTATCACTCAACGCGCCCAGATTGGAAAACTAAATCACCCTGGGATTTTGGAGATAATTACAAACTGGCCAGAAGGTGAAAGTTTTGGTGTCACAGATGAGGAACAAGAACCAGTGACACGGGCTGAAGAAGCTCCACCCTACAACCAGTTAACAGCAGAGGAAGCACGCTATGCTTTATTCACTCATGGCTCCTGTCGCGTCATAGGGACGAATCGGAGATGGAAAGCAGCCGTATGGAGCCCTACACGACAGGTTGCAGAGGCTACTGAAGGAGAAGAAGGATCTAGTCAATTCGCTGAACTCAAAGCCATCCAACTGGCCTTAAATATCGCCGAAAGAGATAGGTGGACAAAGCTCTATTTGTATACTGATTCCTGGATGGTAGCCAATGCTCTGTGGGGGTGGCTGAAGAGATGGAAAGAGGCAAACTGGCAGCATAGAGGAAGACCAGTCTGGGGTACTGAAGAGTGGAAAGACATTGATACTCGGTTAGAAAAACTACTTGTCAAGGTTCGCCATGTAGATGCCTATGTGCCCAGAAACAGAGCTAATGAAGAACAGCGAAACAACCAGCAAGTAGATCAGGCTGCAAAGATAGGGGGGTTGGAAATAGATTTGGATTGGAAATAAAAGGGAGAGTTGTTCCTGGCTCGATGGGCCCACGATGCCTCAGGCCATCAGGGTAGGGATGCCACCTATAAGTGGGGACGAGACCGAGGGGTGGATCTTACCATGGACAGCATTACCCAAGTTATTCATGACTGTCACACTTGTGCTGCCATCAAGCAGGCCAAGCAGGTAAAACCCCTCTGGTATGGTGGACGGTGGTCCAAATACAAGTATGGGGAGGCCTGGCAGATTGAGTACATCCCACTGCCTCAGACCCGCCAGGGCAAACATTATGTGCTGACCATGGTGGAAGCCACCACTGGATGGTTGGAGACCTACCCTGTGTCCCATGCTACTGCCTGCAACACCATCCTGGGCCTGGAAAAGGAGGTCCTTTGGAGGCATGGTATCCCTGAGAGGATCGAGTCAGACAATGGGACTCATTTGAAGAATAACCTCATCAACACCTGGGCTAGGGAACATGGTATTGAGTGGGTGTACCATATCCCTTACCATGCACCAGCTGCAGGTAAAGTGGAGAGGTACAATGGATTGTTGCAGACCACCTTGAAGGCATTGGGTGGGGGATCTCTCAAGAACTGGGAGCAGCAACTGGCAAAAGCCACTTGGTTAGTAAACACTCAAGGTTCTACCAACCGAGCAGGTCCCGCCCAGTCTGAAGGCCTTAATGTAACAGATGGAGACAAAGTCCCAGTGGCCCATGTCAGAGGGTTGCTAGGGAAGACAGTATGGATTCATCCTGCCTCGAGTACAGGCAAACCCATTCGTGGGATTGCCTTTGCTCAAGGACCAGGATGTACTTGGTGGATAATGCAGAAGGATGGAACAACCTGCTGTGTACCTCAGGGAGATCTGATTATAGGGTGAATTATACACAAATATCATTGTAGTGTGTTACCACCACTGTTTGTATGCTAGATCTTATGAATATGAGATAGAAGGAAATGTGTAAGTGACAAAGGCCTGAGCAAGTGAGAAGGAGGAAATGTGTAAGTGCTGAAGGTCTGAGCAAGTCAGAGGAAGTTTTCATATTGTGTTACTAAATAAGTGTGTATCCCAATCGTGTGTCAATGATCACAATATGGGATAAGGGGTGGAATGTTCTGGGTTGATGTTATGACTAGCTTCTCTTCCTGCCCCCACCATGGAGCTGCCAGCCGCCTCCCCCGGGCTGCTTTAGCTAGGCTGCTGCTTCTTGCTGCCCCCGGCTGCTTTTGCTTGACCCTGGCTGCCCCTCTCCTTCTCTCCCTTCTCCTCATCCCCAAGATTTGCACCAGCTCCAGAGGAGATGGATCTGAAACTCAGAGACTGCCTCTGGAAGTCTGCCAAAGAAGCTCTGCTGCCCTTCCCAGCGAAGATCAACCAAGCTCATCCCTCTCCCTCTTGGTGAAATTTTTTGGTCATCTGGGTCTGTGCTGGGAAGTGTTTCTCTTGTGTTTTTGTTAATAAATAAGTTTTTTTCACTTTCCCCTGAAGAAAATTCTTTCTGAGCCCGATGAATGAAGGAATTGGGGGGGGGGGGCTCCTTTGGTAGTCTTTCCCCAAATTTGTCCTAAACTTGGACAGTGAGCAACACCTAAGAAAGGCCAGCTGGTTAATTAACACCAGAGGTTCCACCAACCAAGCAGGCCCAGCCCAGTCTGAATCCTTACATACAGCCGATGGAGACAAAGTCCCAGTGGTGCATGCCAGAGGTTTGTTAAGGAAGACAGTTTGGATCAATTCTGCCTCAAGTACAGACAAACTCCCTGGTGCGGTTGTCTTTGCTCAGGGACCAGACTGCACATGGTGGATAATGCAGAAAGATGGAACACCATGGTTTGTACCTTAGGGAGATTGGATTGTTGGGTGAGAACAATATGCAAATATCACTGTTTGCTAAATGTTACTGCTATTGTCTGTACATTGCTGTACACTATGCATATATATATATGCATAATGCATATGTGTGCAGATCTAGAATATATATGAGTTTTGGTAGTGAGATGACAATATGGGGATAAGGCGTGAAATATATGGGGTGACTTTGTGATGTAGAATTGTATCCCCATTCATCTGTTTAGCCCAGAAATAAGTTTTGTACCTTTAAGGCTGGATCTGAGAGTAAAGAGTGGGAAGGAAAAGAGGTGGAATGTCTGAGGCAGTTGTTTTCAAAACATACAGGTAAGAGTTTCATCACTTCACCTCCTGGACTGTGCTGCCGTGGTGGACAGAGGGAGAGAGCACCCCTTTGCTTTTAGTTTTTGATTAACGGAAGCAGAGAAGTTCCCCAGATGGCTTTTTCTTTTTTCCTGGAATTATTTGAGCCTGCCCTGGACTGGGGACTGGGGGAGCACCAGGAGCTTGCACCTGTTGCAGTGTGCCTCTTGTAAATGGTATGCTCTGTTATTGCCCAAGTTCATGGTTAAATCCAGAATTATGCCGTCCCACCCACTTTGTCAATCTATCCTGAATTACCTGTCAATCCTGCTTTGTGCCAGCCCCCTGCTTGGAATTCCCCTTTGGAAATCCCCTAAAACTCATTATTCCATGTGACCCAGTTTTCCCCACTACCTCTCTCATTGGACAATGCCATTGTTAACCCTGCCCTATAACCCTCTTCAGAATTTCTCCAATTTCCTAATAAATTGTATCTTCCCCTTGAACCTCCCCCATATTTAAGTCGTTGCACCTTCACCATTTTTGTCTTGTGCCCTCCAAATTCCCCAAACTAATACATCCTTTCTATCCTATGCAAAAGACCTCCTCCTCCTCCTCGCCTCCTTCAAATGCAATCTGGCAATCTTTGGTCATAGCCAAAAGGCCATGGAGCCATAGCTTGAGCCACATCCAAGACTCCTGTTCCTGCTGTGTGACCCACACTAGGCACAGGACCGCAGTGACAAAGTGAGTGCAGTTCTGGCCATTGTGTCCTGCACCTGTGGCCCACCAGCACCTGGCCTGGGCAGTGGCATTTTCCAGTACTGGAGGGACTGAGAAAAGACTCAGCTGAGCTACCACCCACAGGAGAGAGACTTTCTGAATTTGTCACCTCTTCAGAGCAGACAGAGGTTTTGTTGTTTAATATAATTAATTTTTTTTTCTGCTGGGCAGTGCTTTTCCTGTTGAATAAAATAAAGTTTTTTCCACTTCTCTCCGAGGAAATTTCTTCCTGAACTGGTTGGGGAAGGAGTCGCTTGGATTTGCTTCCAGGGTGGGGGATGGGACCCTTTGAATTTTTTTCCCAAATTTGCCCTAAACCAAGACAGCTAAATAGCCAAATACCTCATCATTAGTAATGTGCATGAATGGATGAACGAGATTCCTACAGTCTCTACCTCCTATCCAGTGAAACCAAAGCCAAGGGATGAGGCTTGGCAGAATCAGGGGGGGAAAGAAGACCCTGCTGAGCCTGGTGCACGCTCAGCAGTGGGCTGATCTCCTGTTGGCATTCTGGCCATTCATACCACTACTCTGATCATTTTGGTGAGCATACCTGGCCTCCTAAGTGAGGAGGGAAAGCCTCCCATGCTGGCAACAGGCAGATCATGTGTGAGAACCCAGTGGGTAGAGCTGGCCTTCCATGACCATACCTGGCATGCTGGGGACACGGGGTACACCTGGTCCCCTGTTCCAGTGGGACAACAGGGCCTCCCATCCCAGCAGAGGGCACACCTGCTTCCTGTGATCAGACTTGGCCTGTGGGGGACACAAGAGTTTCCCAGGCCTGGGCTCTGGTGCTGTCCCTGCTGACTGAGTGCCAGAGCGGCTCCCAGCGACACCTGCCACATGTTCTTTCCCCTGCCCTCACCTCCCTGAACCACCAGCACCCACTGCAGTCCATTGTGGCATCAGAGATGTCTCCAGCCTGTTCAAAAGGAGACAGATCACAAACAGGCACAGGGTGCCCATGGTGACATCTCAAGTCTCTCTGGGCTGCTAAAGAGCACTGAGGTCACATGAGGCCAGTGACTCCATGGTGACATGCCCGACCTCTTTCAGCTTCCAAAGACTTGTGAGCTCCCAAGCACTCACCAGAGGACAACAGATGTGTCTCTACATGCCAAGGAGCCCATTTGGCACAGGCACTCACCGAGGTTCCATGCTTACATCCCAGTGGTCTCTGTGATCCTAAAGAACACTGAGGTCATGTGCAATCCCAAGGGCTCCATGGTGACATTGCAGCAGTCTCTCATTTGCCAAACCACACTGACCTCACAGGCTCTCACAGGGTCTCAATGGCAACATCACAAGTGTCTCCAGGCTTCTCAGCAGCTGTGATGTCACAGGCACTCACAGGGACTCTAGGGTGACATTCCAGGGGTGTCAAAGGCTGCAAAAGAACCATGAGGTCACACAGTGTTACAGGAATTCCACAGGGACATCCCAGGGGGCTCCAGGCTGATAAAGAAGTGCTTTGCCACAGGCACTCAGAGGGGTTCCATTGTGACATGCCAGTGGTCGCCACACTCCTAAGGAACACGGAGGTCACAAGCAGTGACAGCAGCTCTGTGCTGACATGCCTCGTGTCTCCACCCTGCCAAAGAACTCTGATGTCACAGGCACTGACAAGGGCTCCATGGTGACATCCCAGGTTTCTATGAACTACTAAAGAGCACTCAGGTCAAAAGCCCTCCCAAAGCCTCCATCCTCACATCCCAGAGGGAGACAGGTTTTTAAAGAGCCCTGAGCTCACCTGCACTCACAGGGCTTCCACGGTGACATCGCAGGGCTCTCTGGGGCTTCTAAGGAGCCAGGAGGTCCCTGGCAGTGGCAGGCACTCCGTGGTCACATCCTAGAAGACTCTGGGCTGCCAAAGACAGGTCAGGAGCAGTCACAGGTACTCCATGGTGTGAAAAGTAAGATTCACTTTCCTGGTAAATTTCAAAATGTTTAATAAAAGACAGTAAGAGGCAAACAATAAATCAAAAGATTATAAAGGTCAGGTGATTGACATTCAGCCTACACGAACTCAGAAAATATTTTTAAATGCATCAACATGTTGCATATTCATAGACTTTCATGCATTATTCAACCCGTAAATCAAGTTTTTAAAACTTTAATTTTTTTTTGGGGGGGGTTTTTTTTTTTATTTTTTGTGGCTCATGCTCTTTCTTGTCAGCGCATTCCCAGATAACAGAGATCAATAAATTTCTTCCCTGGAGTTCTGGTGTTCATCAGCCCTGTGTTCATCCAGACAGGATAATCCAAGAATGTGAAGAATTTCCTGAATATCTTCTTTTTTTACCATTCTCTGAGTTAGTTATGTGAGCAAAAGCTTTTTACATCACCATGCTATAGTCCAAGAAATATAGATATTTGTCACATTACTATTTCAAAGTTTTGGTAATAGCAGAACTAAAAGAAACTATATTCATACAGCAAAGTTTTCCAACATTATACACATAGCATTAATTTTAATACTTGCGAAAAGCCAATAATATAATATGTACTTATAAAAACGGCGACATCACAAGGGCCTTTAATCTTCCTCCCCTCTCAGTCACCCTCAGCACGCCCCACTGCTCCCGGCAAGGGAAGGAGGGAGTCTTTAGGAGCCGCCGGAGCTCCTGCCCCGTCCCTGCACGGGCAGCAGCGTGAGACCCTAAACCCGGTGTGCGGGACTCTGAGCCCGCCGTGCCCCTGCCCCGCCTGCCGCCTCCATTTCTGCATCGCTCCCTCGCCCCGCTGCGCTCCTGCTCACCCGGGCTGGAGAAGCAGCGGGGGAGGCGTGGGAAAAGCGCCATCAAACAAAACTCCAAGCGACCCGCACAGAAATCTCCTTGGCACAGAGACACCGGGCAGGGCCCCGCCATCGCCCGCAGCCCGTGCCCGGCCGCACCGTGCCCGGCCCCGCTGCTCGCCCAGCGCAGCCTCCTCCTCTCCCGCCATCGCCCGCAGCCCGTGCCCGGCCGCACCGTGCCCGGCCCCGCTGCTCGCCCAGCGCAGCCTCCTCCTCTCCCGCCGCCGCCCGGGGCCCTCACGCTCGGCTGCCGCCGGCGGGAAAAGCCCTTCCCGTGCTGCCCCGCGCCACCGCCGAGCCTGAGGGAGCCTGAGGGGCGGCGCGGGCAGAGAGGGGAAAACAGAAGGAAAAACAGAAATCAAAAAGAAAAAGCGGCCTGGCGGTGGCGGAAAAGGGAGACTAACAACTACCACACTCTCGCCTAAGACTCCTGCCCATAGCCGCAGCTCCGCCTGCCGCGCCGAAAAATAAAACGCCCCGCAGCAGAAACACAAAATTCCCTCCCCTCAGAGCGCAGAGCCAAAGCCGAAAGCCGCCAAGGGCGCCCGGCCCTGCGCTGCCGCGGCGGGCGGGGGAACTCGGGCCGGGCCGGTCGCTTCGGGCCGGGCTCTGGGGGCAGCGGGGCCGGGGCGGCGCAGTATTTCTCTGAATATTCAGGAGAAGCCAATCCCACAACATGTGTTTGTAGCAGCGGCAGAGCCGCAGCGCCCAGCGCTCCCCACTCCCACCCCACCTGCGCCCCCCCCTCGCATCCAGCGACCCCCGGGAGCGGAACTGGGGCTCGGGGGGAGGGGGACGGCACGGACGGTTCTGCACTGGGGGCCCCGAGCCCCCTGCCCAGCCCTGTGAAGAGCGGAAAAACTCTCTATACCGCACAAAATAAGGTATAAGAGTAGGTATGTATTTATTCAGCGCTCAGGGGGATAGCTCCTCCAAAAACACGCACACCTTTGGCGACCTGCACCTCTCTTTTTATTCTCTACGAACTACTATTGCGCAATACACCTAATACATATTCATTGCCTGTCCCCGCTTGATATTAAACTTAGCTACAAACCTCTTTCTGCTCCACACTGCTCCTTGGGAAAAAGGAAACAGTGTTCCTCTCAATTGAACATTTCATCTTGTCTCCTTGCACATATTCTTTTTACACCTTTGCTCATCTTCTGGACTTTGATACCAGTTTTCCTGGGTTCATGGATCTGGACAATCCCCCTTATCCTGTGGTGCCTTTGTCCTTGCATCCTGTTCGCCCACCCCAGCTCTTTATCTTATCCTGCAGCCTTGCTCTCCCCCGTTCTTGTAAGCACCGTAGATTCCAGCAAACATAGGGTTTTGTCAGCCCCCTTCTAGTCAAAGCATTTCTCGATGCTCGATTCCTCACTCTCAGCTGCTCTGTCTCCCCTGCAGGCTCAGGGGTGCTGCCCCCTCCCCAACAGCCGCTGCTGCGGCGGCCGCGGGGCACAGGGGGTGGCAAAGGGGGGTCCGGGATGCGAGCGGGGCAGCAGCGGGAGGAAGAGGAGGAGAGGGGAAGGGGAGAAGAGAGGAAGGGGAGGAGCAGGAGCAGGAGGAGCAGGAGAGGATCAGCGGGCACAGGCGGAGAATCGCGGTGCTGCAGGGCGAGCCCGCTGAGCCCGCAGCTCCGCTGGCCCCGGCAGCATCGCATTCCTGCATCCCGCGGGTGAGCGCGGAGGGGAAGCTCGGCCCGGGGCTATCGCGGCAGCTCCGGCACGGCTGGTTGGGTTTTGGATCCTTGGGGGATGGGGGTTGGTGTTTGTGCCTCGCAGATTCGGGAATCGAGTCCCAAATGTATTTGGGTGTCCCTGGGAGAGGTATTGTTTTATTGATGTGAGGAGGGGATGTTTCTGGCTCTTGCAGGAATCCAAAGCTGAGCCGTAAATGCTCCTTGGAGGGATTTGGAGGGGCCCACGTGGCGATGGCCCGGTCCCGGCGGGGCGGGACATCGGTTTTGGGGATCCCCGGGAGAGGCGGGGGATGAAAGGCGGGAGCCCCGGCGTGGGGAGAGGGGCGACAGCAGAGCTGGGGGACCCCCGGCAGCCTGGAGGGAAGGTGGAGCCGGGAGATGAGTGGGGTGCGGGCCCCCCGAGCCTGGAAGTGCTGGTGTGGAGTGAGAGTAAGGCCAGAGTGACTGGAGTGGGGGGAGCCGAGTCAGACTGGGATGAGCCCTGGGACCCCCGAAATACCCTCAGCGTGCCTGAGCAGGAGCCGGGAGAGAGGGGATCCCCAGGATCCATGGGCCCCCAACTGCTCTGAGAACAGGAACCTCCATAACCCCAAAGTGAGGACAGTGCAATCAGGGATCTCCTGGGAGAGTGTTTTTTAACACCTTCTTGATATTTGGAGGTTTTTATGGACACCAGACACTCGGTGACATCTTGAGGTAGGCCTGGACATCGGGACCTTCAAAGCCACTGCACTCACGTATTGTTTTTCCCCAAACCCTGGTTTCCCATTTCCAGGTTTTATCCAGATAGAGGAGAAAGCTGTGAGGAAGAGGAAGGTGCGCCATCAGAAAATAATGGAAGAGGCTGTTTGGAGCAGCTGCACGGTGCAGGAATCCAACGGGGAGGAAAACCCCCAGAGATCCCACATGAGGAGGAGCTCCAAACCTAGCCCAGGATGCTCTCAGGTGGAAAGCCCCAGCCTGTCCCAGGCAGGGAGCCAGAGACCTGGCCAGAGCTCTGAGCTGATGGTCCATGAGCAGCTTTATGATGGCAAGAAGCCCCTCCAGTGCTTGGAATGTGGGAAGAGTTTCCGCACAAGCTCCCACCTGAACCGTCACCAGATGATCCACGCCGGGGAACGGCCCTATGAGTGTGGGAAATGTGGGAAGGGGTTCAGAGATACCTCTGACCTGATCTGCCACCAGAGAGTGCACACTGGGGAACGGCCCTACGAGTGTGGGGAATGTGGGATGGGCTTCAGCGTCAGCTCCCACCTGATTGCCCACCAGAGGATCCACAGTGGGGCACGGCCCTACGAGTGTGGGGAATGTGGGAAGAGCTTCAGACTGAGCTCCAGTTTGATCCGCCACCAGATGATCCACACCGGGGAACGTCCCTACAAGTGTGGGGAATGTGGGATGGGGTTCAGGAAGAGCTCCCACCTCACTCACCACCAGATGATCCACACTGGGGTACGACCCTATGTGTGTGGGGAATGTGGGAAGAGCTTCCATGACAGCTCTGGCCTGATCATACACAGGCAATGCACGCTGGGGAAAGCCCCTACAAGTGCTCAGAATGTGGGAAGGGCTTCATCCAGAGATGCAACCTTATTGTCCACCAGAGGATCCACACTGGGGAGAAGCCTTATCAGTGTCCTGAGTGTGGGAAGAGCTTCACCCTGAACTCTAGCCTGGTTGTTCACCAGCAGATACATACCAGGGATAAGCCCTATGAGTGTCCTGAGTGTGAAGAGAGGTTTCAGAGGAGATCCCATCTGCTCAGGCATCAGCAGATTCACACACAAGAGAGGCCCTTCTGCTGCCCTGACTGTGGGAAAGGCTTTAAAAAAACCTCCACCCTTGTCACCCACCAGCAGATCCACACCAGGGAGAGGCCCTAACAGTGTCCCCAGTGTGGGAAGAGCTTCTCCCAGAACTCTGCCGTGACCCAGCACTAATGGGGGCACTGGTAAGGGAAGCTCTGTGAGTGCCCCGCGTGTGGGAAGAGGTTCCTGCGCTGCTCCAGCTCCATCCCCTCTGTTGGACCCCGTTGGAAGCTCTCCAGTGACCCTCGTTGGGCAGAGCCTTGGTGATCCATGGTCCTGGTGATCCATGTTGGGAACTCACCTGGCTGGTTGTCTCCACATCTTCCTGGCTCTCAGTGGGCACCTGGACTCAGAAGGCCAAAAATCCATTGGGATGCAGACTGATGTCAGGAATTTATTTGGGACAGCAGATTTTACTTTCCACCCCAGAAAATATCACCTTTTGCATCCAATCATTTCATCTGGCAGCATCAAGGAATACTGGATGGTTTTGGAAGTCTTTACCAACCGAAATCATTCTATGATTCGACTTTTCTCTATTCCACCGGTATCTTCCACAGCCAAAGAGTGATGGACTGGAGCAAAAAACCCCAAGATTGGGGAGACAGTGAAGTGAAAAGGCCTCTAAAGTCTAAAAATGGTTCTTTCCACTCACCCAAGCACATGCATATTCAGTCAGCATGGACAGGTAAATCCTTTTATTTTGGCCTTGATCTTCTTTCATTTTTCTTCATTCCTTCACCCAACATTGGGGTAAAAATAAAGCCATTTTACTAAGACATTTTGGGACATGGGTGGGGATATGATCAGGATGGGGACAGGAATATGGATGTGGATATGGATATGGACCTGGACATGGATATGCATATGGATATGGATGTGGATGTGGACATGAATGTGGCCATGGCCATGGCCATGGACATGGACATGGACATGGACATGGGTATGGGTATGGATATGGACATGGACATGGACATGGACATGAGTATGGGTATGGATATGGATAACAATATGGACATAGACATCGAAGTGGATGTGTGTCCTGGTTTGAAGGACAGGTACCTGCCAATAAAGGCAGAAACTTCTCTTTGAAATGGAGAATGTAAACCCTCTCTCTCCCAATTATTATAATTTTGAAATTAAGGGGCTCTCAGGCAAAGATACGGGAATTAGGAATAACAGTTCTTTAATAGAAAAATTAAAATAGAAACACAGTATTACAAAGAACAATCCCAAAAACACTGACAGAGTCAGAATACAACCTGACACCCTGTCAGTCAGTCAGGGTGTTGGTAGCAGCCCCATTAAATGGTGGTTACAGTTCTGCAGTGGCAGATGTGGTTCAGTTGGAGCAGTGTTCCTGTAGAAGGTGCAGTTTTCCTCTCAAGGTCCAGGGATGATGTGGAAAGGCCTGGCATTCCTCTGGAATCCAGTGGAAAGAAGGTATCTTAGTGTTCAAAATCTCAGTTTTTTATCTAGGTAGGAAAGGCTTGGCTCCTCCCCCTGGCTGGAGCATCTCCCAGTGGGATGATGTAATTTTATCAGTTTTACAGTGCATCTTAATGGCTCAGCAGCAGATGATATGTTCCTGGAGGAAGGATGAGTTGTGGAAAAGATAAAGATGATTGCTCTACTTAGTCTTAAAGATGGCCCATTAACAGACACTATGTGATACAGAGATAACAGTCACTACCCTACCCAGCTTCAACAGATGGTGATAGAATACACATTTCTGGCCACATCAACCCAACACACAGATGAGTACTGCAACAGATAAAACCACACTTATACTGGCTGAAAGAAGCAAAACAATGATTGGGTGTACTGGGGCGTTAAGTATACCAGTTGCCTTTGGTGACTATCCAAAGTGTGCATCCCACCAGTAATGGCTTACCTCTTGTTTTATTCTTTGCAAAACGGTACTGATTTCTTTTGCATCATGGTGGATAGTTATTAAAACCTTTTCTCCATTCTCTTTCATTTCCTTTAAGATTTCATCTAGATCTGGATGTTTCATTAACTGTTCTACCAGTGTAAGATTCATGCCAATGGGTGTAGGTGATAGATGGTGGTGTGTAGTAAGGTTGACCTTTATCAGCTGGTGGGATACAACTGGTACTGACTATATATAATCACGCACAACAATATTAACAAAATTACAAATACAAAAATTGGATTGGATTTTAACAGGCAAATATCTGTTTTCATTTTCTGCTCTCCACTGAAGCACAGGCAGTTCTTAAACACACGCAGTCTTGGCCAATATATACGAGCACAGTCTTTTGAATGATGTCTGGTTGGATCTCAAAGTGACATACATGTTGTTCAGTATCTAGGAAAATGTTTTGGGCATCAATGGTATTGCTTTCACAAAGGAATTGTTTTAGGGCAACACAAGATTCTACATTTATGGTGTGCCATTTCTTGTCTACCATCTTGCCCCATGCTCTATATTCAGAGGGGTGGAGTACTGTCTTCCAATGCCACTGCCACAATAGTTGTGGTCAAGGGCTGACTGGTCAGTGGCTGTGGTGCTGTGCAACCTCGGGGCTCTGGGACTTCTGTGACCTCAGAGCCTGCTGTGACCTCAGCCTGCTGTAGAAGTCCTACACATTTCCAGGGTGTGTGTAGGAGACTTCTGCCTCCGAGAAAGTTTCTGTAGCTTTTAGAGTAAATTGAAGTGTCAGTCAGAAATTCCAGTTTATTTCCCCATGTGTTATTCTCACCGCAAAATGTTCCTTGTCAGCAGGGATGTTTATTGTATCCCATCTCTCTGTCAGCCATAACTCCTTCAGCAGATTCATGTGAGGAGCAGAATGCACAAGTTACAGCACCAGCTGATAGAACAGATAAGCTCTTCTGTGGTAAAGGGAAACATCATGCACCAGTGTGCTGATGGCAGGGCCAGCCAGGTTGTGCTCTGTGTGCCAAAGCCTGTTCAGTCCGAGCTTGAAAAGTACTGCGTGCACAGCACAGAGTCCTGGAGGGTGCTGGCAAGAGCATCCTGCTGAGGCAGGGCTCTGGTCTCTGGCCAGGAACAGCCTGTTTTTGCTGCCATGACTGCAGGCAGGAGGTGAGGCAGATTAAGAGGCACAGGCAGCTTGTGTTTGTAGAGGGTCTGGAGCTGCACATCTGAACCTCCACCTGAAATCACACTTGGGGGAACATGAGCTAGAACTGGAGTGCCGGTTCTGAAAGGCCCAGAAGAAACTCAGCCTTGCCAGGGTTGCTTAAGAGTGTATTGGTGTTCCTGGGGAAAGCTACACATTGGGGAAACGCCTTTGGAGAAAAGACGCTTGCTTCCTAAGGAAAATGCTTCCCAAGGAGCTCCCAGTAAGGTAGGTGCAAGTGTCCCCCTTTGTCTCTTTGTGGT
Source organism: Erithacus rubecula (assembly GCF_903797595.1). Taxonomy (NCBI): domain Eukaryota; kingdom Metazoa; phylum Chordata; class Aves; order Passeriformes; family Muscicapidae; genus Erithacus; species Erithacus rubecula. Next base: position 242,277 of record NW_027636139.1, on the reverse strand, counting down.
CCTTTCAGTCCTTGAGGCTCACTACCCTTGGCAGAGGGGCAGGGAATGGGATGAGGCTGTGAAGAGCAGGTTTGGCATTTGCCTGGACCTGCAGAGACCAAGCCAAGCACCTGCAGCAGAGTGTGTTGCCCCGCTTTGGACAGAGGTGTGAGAAGAAGCATCTCTGTCCAGTTATGAGCCCCAAAGTTCTCTTTAAGAGCTGTGAATTGAAAGGCCTTTTTACACACACTTTTTACATCCCACCTGTGTGGTGCCTTTCAACTCTTGGCAATATGCATTTGTCTCTCACTTGATGGAAGCTGCTGTGGGCCAGGGCCAGCACAGAGCTGGATTGAGGATTCTTAAATGCCCTGAGCCTGCAGAGCAGGACAGTGTTTGCTGATGGTTTGAGCCATTCCTAACATTCCTGTTGTGCTGTCTTTAGACATTTGGGCCAAGGAATTCTTTCCAACCTGAGCCACTTTGGGAGGGCTCAGGGTGTCCCCAGGGAAGGTGGCAGTGTGTGCAAGGGCCCTTTGTGACAGGGTGCAGCATGGTCACAGTGGCATGGAATGGAACAGGGTATCGCAGGACTCTTAGTGACGTGTAGTGGCGCAGGAGCTGGTGATGACATGGGCATGGCACAGTGCTCAGAGCCTGTGACAGGACAGGACGCTCCAGAGTGCTGCTGTGAGGAGCCCCCCATGGCACACTCCTTCGTGTCTGACCCAGAGATTTTTCGAGGCATTATTCCTGCAGGTGACCTTGTGGCAAGGCTGTGGGACTTGGTGGCCCGTGACCTTCCTGAGGATTTTCTTTTGCAGGTGCACTCGCAGCAGGTGATGGCCACGGAGCACAAGGGTGGCTGGGACACACTGCTCTGTGCTGACACCCAGAACTATGCCATGGGTCTGCTGGCCAGGTAGGGCCCCCCATTTCCCCTCTGCTCCTGACATATGTGCTCTGTGCCCAGGGTGCCCCACACAGTCCCTGTGGTCATGGGCAGCCACACCTTCTGAGCAGTGCTGCCCTCTTGTGGACACAACCTGATACTGCAGCCCATGCCTTAGTTGTGCAGTACTGACCCCTTCTGCACCCAATCCAGTACAATGCCCCCTCCATTTTGAGCAGTGCTGTCCCCATGGGGACACATGACAATACTGCAGCCCACCCCCAAGCAGTGCTTCTCCCTTGTGAACACAGTCCGGTACTGCTGCCACTCTAGCAGCAGTGCTGCCCCTTTGTGGACACAACACAGTACTGCAGCTGCCCCCTTGAGCAATTGCCCAATTTTGGAGACAACAAAATACTGCAGGCCCCCCACTTCCCCAAGCATTACTGTCCCTTTTAAACACAGCATGGTACTGCAAATAACTCCCCGGAACAGTGCTGCCTCCTTGTGTACACAGCTGGGTACTGCACTCTTCAGCCTCCCCCATCCCTTATGGACACAACCAAATACTGCAGCCCAACTCTTTCTTAAGCAGTGCTGCCCCCTCTGGACACAACCCAGTACAGCAGGCCTCCTCCCAGGCAGTGCTGCCACGTTGTGGACACAGCATGGCACTACAGTCCCCTGCCCTTTCCAAGCAGTGCTGTCCCCTTGTGGACACATTATGGTATTGTAGCCCTCGCCTTCCGAGCAGTGCTGCAATTTTGTGAACACAACCCGCTACTGCAGCTGCCCTCTCCTCATACAGTGGTGCCCCCTTGTGGACACAATGCAATACTGCAGCCCACAAACAACTGGAGTAGTGCAGTTTCCTGGTGAACAGAGCCCGGTACTGCCTGTCCTGTTCCCCACCCCGTCCCCCACCAGTGTGCAGTGTTGCTTCCTTGTGGACACAACACTGCACTGCAGCCTTCACTATCCCCTAGCCATTTAATGCTGCCCTCTTGTGGGCACAGCTGAGTACTGTAGCCTCCCCGTACCTAGTAGTGCTGACCTTTTGTGGATACAATCTGGATCAGCAGCACTGCCCTCCAAGCAGTACTATCCACTGGTGGACAGAGCATGGTGCTGCAGCGCCCCCCCCCCCCCGAGCAGTGCTGCCCCCTTGTGGATGCAGCCCAATATGGGAGCCCCCAACCCCTTTGAGATGTGCTGGCCCCTAGTGGGGGCCATCTCATTCTGAGTACTGTAGTCCCCTTGTGGACACAACCCAGTACTGCCAGTGCCTCCTCTTTGATTAGTACTACCCCCTTGTGGGCACAGCTTGGTACTGCAGCCACCCCCGCAACAGTGCTGCCACCTTGTGGACACAGCATGGTACTGCAAGGTACTGCCTCTCCTTTTGAGTAGTGCTTTCTTGTTGGGAGAACAGCATGATACAGCAGTCACCCCCTCACCAGCCGAGCAGTGCTGTCTTCTTTGGGGCACAACCCAGTACTGCAGCACCACCCTCAGAGCAGTGCTTCCCCCTTGTGGACACAACTCAGTACTGCAGGTCCTCCGCCCCACATGGTGCTGCCCCCTTGTTAAGACAGCTCGGTACTGCAGCCGTCCCCTTTTGATTAGTACTGCTCCTTGTGGACATAATCTGGTTCTGCAGCCCCCTCTCCAAGCACTGCTGTCTCCTTGTGGACACAGCATTGTAGCACAGCCTTCTCCTACAGAGAAGTGCTGCCCCCTTGTGAAGGCAAAACGAAACTGCAGCCGCCCCCTTGTTGAGCAGCCCTGCCCCCTTGGGGACACAGATTAGTATTGCAGCCTCCCCCTCCTGAGCAGTGCTGCCTCTTTGTCGACACAGTATGATACTGAAACCCCCCCATCCTCCCCAAGCAGTGCTGCACCCTTGTGGACACAACCCTGTACAGCAACCCACACCTTCCCCAAGCAGAGCTGTTCCCTTGTGGACACAGCTGGTACTGCAGCCAGCCTGTCTCACCTGAGCAGTGTTACCTCCTTGTACACACAGCCCAGTACTGCACTCTCTCCCCATGAGCAGTGCTATAGTCTTATGGACACAGCTGGGTACTGCAACACTTCCTTTCTGAGTAGTGCTGCCCCCTTGTGAACACAACCCAGTAGTGCAGCCCTCACATCCCCTGAGACATCCTGCAACCTTGTGGACACAGACTGCAACTGCAGCCTTCCCCCTCCACTCCCCGCTTGTGGACATAGCCCTTTACAGCAGCCTCACTCTAAGCAATGCTGCCTGTTTGTGTACACAGCACAGCAATGCAGCCGCTCCCTCTCCGAGCACTGCTGCTCCCTTGTAGGCACAGCATGGTACTGCCTAGAGCAGTGCCTGGTACTGCAGTCTCTCTGTCTGAGCAGCGCTGCACACTTATGGACATAACAAGGTACTCCAGACACCCCCTCACTGAGCAGTGCTGCCCACTTGTGGACACAATGAGATACTTCAGCCCACCCCGAGAAGTGCTGCCACCTTTTGAACACAACCAAATACTGCAGCCCCACCAACCCCAAGCAATGCTGCCACCTTCTGGAAACAGCCTGGTACTGCAGTGTGGAGGAGCTTCGGCAAGGGAAATATGCAACCAATCAGTGTGATTGATAAAGCATAGTTTGATTTATTAAAGGCACCATCTATATTTATAATTTAAAATACACTGACTAAGCATATTTAGCATAATTTCATTGGTTTTAGTTACATACGCCTCTCCTACTATTGGCTCTTGCAAGCATGAGATGACCACCCCTTCTGCATTTTTAGCTATGTCTGTTTACGTGCTTTTTAGCAGCAAGCCTAACTGCATCTATTTTCTATATAGCAACAAACTAACCATCTCTTCCTTCTTTTACATCCTCTAGCTGCAGTAATATCAATTTTATGAATAGGCTGCTATGGTCTGACCTTGCTAATACATGCAATTTAGCAGCTAGATTCTTGCCATGAATTCTCAGACAAGCCATTTTCATTACCTGCTAATGAGGCCTCAGCTGAGCCATATTTGTTACTTGTAATTCCAGTTTCAGGGGTTGTATTGTATTGTAGTATTAGGTATTTGCCAACGCAAATACTGCCAAGGAGCAGTGCATTGTATTTTGTCAGGGGCAACCACCAGTCCATGTTTTGCCAGAGTGTTGATTATTGTATGCTCATGTTCTCTTGTAAAGATTTTTTTCTTGTGCAAATAAAATATCATTTATAAAATGAAATGTTAAGGTGGTCTTCCAATGCCCGCAGGGGTTGTAATGCAGGTGCTACAAACAGTTGACAAAGTGTTGGTGAATTTCTCATGCCTTGTGGCAAAACATTCTACTTGTACCGTTGTGCAATTGCCTTTCTATTAATGGCTGGTAAAGTAAAGGCAAACTGTTGCATGTTACAAGGGTGGAAAGCAATTGTAAAAAACCCAGTCTTTTAAGTTCACAATCAGAATTCACGAGGGATCATGGCAGGATTAGGCAGTCCTGGTTGAAGTGCACCCGTGGGCTGCATCTGTGTATTCACAGCATGAAGATCGTAGAGCAGCCTGTATTTTCCTGATTTTTTCTGAATAACAAAAACAGGGGTGTTCCAAGGGCTAGTCGAGGGCCATACATGTCCTTGCTGTAGTTGTTCTTGTACCAAAAGGTGGGCTTGCTCAAGACTTTCCCTTTATAGCGGCCACTGCTCTATCCAAGCAGGAGTCTCTGTTAGCCAAGTAAATTGGATTGGGAAAGTTCAAGTAGTGCCTGCCATCAAAAAGGGCCATTGTCTATGCATAACACCAGTCCTATTTGAGTAAGCACATCTTGCCCGATTAATGCTTGTACTCCAGTAGGGAGGTCCATTACTGTAACTACAGCTGATACTGTATTTTGTTCAATAGTAATGGATGTTGGTTCACAACATTTCTGGACCCGTCCTGCTCCACCGACCCCCTCAACTGCCTCCAAGTGGTTTTGTAGAGGCCACGTAGATGGCCAGTGATGCCGGGCAATAATAGTAATGTCTGCACCAGTGTCCAGTAAGGCTCGAAGCCATTTTTCTTGAGGACCATACTGTAAGATAACTTCCACTACCGGACATTGCTCCATTGTGAGGGTCAGTAGTACCAAGCCTCCTGTAGATCCAAATTCACTGGCTCCTCGCACAGGTCCTTGTGCCTCCTTTACCAGTTGCTGCTGTGGGACCAGTTGAGCTATACAGCTTCCTGCAGGGATACTAATAGGAGGAAAACGTGTATGAGCCATGATCATAATTTGTCCTGTATAGTCCGCATCAATAACTCCAGGTTCCACAGTCAAACCCTGTAAGGTGGTTGAGGATCTACCTAACAACAAAGCTCCATAAGATTGTCCATTTAACATTAAGGGTCCACATACTCCAGTAGGAATTTTTACCAGCTTAGTATCCTTTAATACAATGTCTATTGTGGCTGCCAAGTCCAAGCCGAGGCTGCCTTTTGTGGCTGGCCGGAGTTCGCTGGCTGGGAGTAGGGAGGGGCTGCTTGGAGTGATTGGGAGGCTTGGGCCACAGTTGGTGTCCTGGCGCTGTGTCCCCTTGTGCTCATCTGTCCGTTTTTTGTCTTCTGTCTGCAGGCTTCAGTGGAATGAGAGTTGAGATGACAGTTACGGCACCACACATTTGTAATCCGACACTCCCAGTGTATATGGCCAGATTGACCACATCGAAAGCAATTGTTGCTGGTTGAATGAGGCTTGCCAGCACTCTGGGATTCAGGCAGTTTTAGTGGTGCCAGTGCAGCAGCAAAGGCTTGATTCTGAGACTGCCCCTCTTTTAAGGCTGATGTCAAACGGCTTCAACCAACATAGCCTGAGTTCCCTATGGAATCTTACTCGTGTTCTAAAAGCTCTACTACTTCCCAATTGCCTGGTAAGGTAGCTATCACTGATTTTACCCGGGAATTGCTATTTTGAGTAACACACTCACTAAGTTGAGCTCCTTGCATAAACAGAGGTACCCCTGATCTTTCTATTCCTGCAGTGAGTTTGTCAACAAAACTAGAAAAACGTTCCTGTGGACCTTGTCTAATGTTCATATAAGATGGTGATTCCCCTTGTGGTCTAACCTTATCATATGCAACAGGAGCTAACCGCATTGCCTCTTTTACTACATCTGGCCCCAATAGAGCTTGAGTCTCAGGTGTGGCAAATCAACCAATCCCCATAAACTGTTCCAATGTAATCCCATGAAGCAGATCATCCTGTGGTCTCTGAATAAGTGCAGCATCTTGACAAAGGCCTTGGAAATGAGCCTGCCATAGCATAAATTGTGAGCTTGTCATAATTAGTTTGAAAACATTTTTTATATCCTCTTGCAACAATAACCCTGATCCCCAAATATAATTAAGCACTTGTTTTGTTGGTTCCCCATGCATGCCAGCTTCATTAACTGTACTGCAAAGCTGCATTAACAATTTCCAATCTAAAGGAGTTATTGTTGCTTCCATTCTATTTTCCACAGCAGGGCTAAATGCAACTGGAAATGCTTGCTGTGTTGCACTTGACTCCTGTAATTTTGCCACATAATCCCTTTCTCCCATCGCTGTTGCTTCCTTCATAATCTCTCCCCATTCTACTCTACCCTTGATTTTACCTCTGCTTTTCAGCACCTTAGTATCACTGGAATGTGCCACTGCTTTTTCTAATTCAGCTGTCTTCTTTGAAGGCAGCTCCTCCTGCTGTGATAGCAGTGGGGGGGGGGCGGGGGGGGGCAGAGGGCACTGCTTCAGAGACAGATTTAGGAGGTAATAAAACTTGCTGTGTAGTTGGTGCTTGAGGAAGATTGTCTCCTCCAAATATATACATCCCTGGCTGTGTAGCAGGGGGTATATCTTGTCCTGTGGTGGACAGCATAGTGGGTGGTTTGCCAACCCAATGCATAGAGGCAACAGCAGCAATATTTTTCTCTGCCTTATATGCTTCTAAGCAATTGATTATGACCCGCCAGAGCTGAGACAACTTTTTCGCTACCGTATCCTTATCAATAACTGCTCTATACAAACAATCCCCTAGATTTTGCCACTCGTCAATTTTGAAAAAGTCCTCTGGTTTGTCAAAAAAGCCCTTTTCTTTAGCATAGCCTAACAGCTTGGGTAAATATTTTTTTAGATCAAGTTCTGCCTTTTGCTTTTCTAAAAAACATTTAAATAAATAATATGCCGCTTGCTTATCCATATCCCTCCCTTTTTTCAAAAGAACGAGAGGGGCAGTCCAGCAATCTAAGCCGATTGCCTGCTAATGTGCATGCATGGCAGCCTTTGATAGGCGGCATAACTGGGACGGCAAGCTTCCTTTATTGGGAGCAGCTCAGGCACGGGATCACTTAGTATGCCAGCATACAGAGATCCTTGCCCTCCAAGCGCTTCTTGCAAGCGTGAGACGAACCACCCCTTCTACTTTTTCAGCTATGTCTGTGTAAGTGCTTTTTAGCAGCAAACCTACTGCATCTATCCTCTATATAGCAACAAATTAGCCATCTCTTCCTTCTTGCACATCCTCTAGCTGCAGTAGTATCAATTTTATGAATAGGCTGCTATAGCCTGACCTAGCTAATACGTGCAGTTTAGCAGCTAGATTCTTGCCATGAATCCTCAGATGAGCCATTTTCATGGCCTGCTGATAAGGCCTCAGCTGAGCCATGTCCGATACTTGCCAACCAAGCATCAACAGCTAGATATATTAAGTTGGTAATTTGGGCTGTCCTGCTTTTGTTGGATGTTACAATGTTATAATCGAGCAATCTGTGTCCTTACTGTCTGTGGTCCATTTTGAGCTTTATTATTTTGCTCCTACAAACATTGCTTATTCTAAGTACTGTATAGTTCTTACACGAATTACATTATATCCATATATTGCTAGATCACTATGTAAAAATCCCTTTCTTGATAAATAGGTTTTCCATAACATTATTGATGACCATATCAACTTATGGGGCACATTTCAAGCCTTATAACAGTTCAAACAAAAGCTATCTTCTTCTTTGAAAACAGAGGTCTTTCTTCTTCTCTTTGCTGGGGGGAAGCAGGGATCTTCATCTCTCCTCTTTATTCAAACTTATGGGATAACAACTGTTTCAACATCTGCTCATTTCAGCACAAATGCCTCTGCTCATATCTGGAATTAAACCTGTAATCTCTATGTGCTATAGGGAAATGAGTCTCTTCTCCATAGCTTAAAAAAGAGAAATTTCAGTCCATGACTCTCCTCTTTCCCTCATCTGGGGCCTGACTCTTCCTTTTGTCTGGCCTTGGTGTTTTCACATTGTTTCTGTGCATATCTTCATCTTGGTCCTGTTCTTTCACTCAGGACAGGGAACAAAGTGACTGCAAGTCTCATTCTGGGCAATGACAGAGTTAATATCTCACTCAGGCAGTGGCTGGAGCAGTTGGGATGGAGCATTTCAGACCAGCTGGGACTGGGATGGGATCGTAAGGGCCCAGCCAGAGAGCGGTGGTGGTTGTTGTGGTTGCATGGCTGTTTTCTGGTGTTTGCTGTATTCAATTCCAGCTGCAGGTGGGTGGGTTTCCCTTCCCCTGCCCAGCAGTGAAGGGTGAGTCCCTTGCCAGGACGGGCCCAGCTGTGTCTGCCCCAGGCTGCGCTGCCCAGGAGGGCCCGGCCGCCCGGAGCCGCTCTCCCGGTGGGAAAAAGGCCCCGCGGACCAGGGCAGGGCAGGGTTTGAATGTCGGCTCGGATGTTCTGCTGAGCCTTGGGCTCCCTGGCTGTGCCAGGGGGAATCCAAGATCTTGGAAGCTGCGTGGGCCTCCCCTCCCCGTTTCTATTGGGGGCCCTGCTGAAAACGGGGCCCAGAGTCAGAGCCCGGCCCTGGCCCAGGCCCGGCCAGGCCTGTGGGCTGCGCGGAGGGGCCTGGGCTGGTGCTAACTGTACTGAGGGCAGAGGCAAAAGAGAATTTTCTCAGCAATTTTTCACCTTTACATGTGTTTCACAAATAATTTTTCTCATTGGTGTAATGTGGGAAGCCTTAAAATCAGAAAGTCGTGGGAAAGCTGCAAGAAAAGCAGACCTCAGAGACAACAGAACTGCAATTAGAGCAAAGAGGAAAGCATAAGGCATGTCAGCAGAGAAGTTATATGACATGTAGAAAGCAAGGACAAATAGAGCAATGGTCTGTGTATAAATGCTTGGCTAGAATAATTCTCTAAGCTGCAGAAAAGTATATCTAGCAAGATATTAGGAAGGTCTAAGCTTAATAATGGAGCTCTGTGCATTGTATTTTAAGGCTTACAAGTAGGTATTGTATTCAAAATAAGCAAGTATTGTTTTAACCAAAGGTATGTGCACTTATAGTGGTTGGATGAAACTATTGTCATCATGCTTTTGCTTTTTGTGATTGGTCAAAAACCTTTCAAAGTGCATTATAACATCACTATTCTCTGGCTGTTGCTGAGAGCATGAGCTGCTGGCATCTTCCTGCTGTTCCAACCTTGTAATGACACTGATGCTTGGGAGGAAAGAAAAAATAATAAAGCAGCTTGAGAGACGTTCCACAGCAGTCCCATCCCGTTCGTGATTCTGTGCATAAACCCCTGGCTTGCGTTAGTGTAACAGTGTTTCAATATTAAAAATCAGACACCAATTGGTCCTTGTCAGTTCCATGGGAGGCTGCCCAGGTCCCGGCTGAGAAAAATTTAAGAGAATCTTTACAAACCATCACAGCAGCCTAGAAGTAAGAGGGTCCCTGGATGAGAGATGAACTGATGGATTTGAACACATAGAAAGGATCCCAGCCAATGCATTGAACCCTAAGTGCAGATGCATCATTGGCCAGGGAAATGGTTGTGTTAAGACCCCAACCAATCACATGTGTTTATCTGGGACATTCAAACCCTCAATTAAGAAGAGTCCCAAACAATAAAGAAAGCTTTTGTCATATGGATCACTGAGGGTTGGTGTGATCTCTGTCTCCCACCACAACCTGAATTGATGTAATAGGTGTGGTCAGTTGGAGTGTTCAGTTAGGTGGTCAGTGGGGATGTGGTCAGTGGTTTGGTCACTGGGGTATTGTCCGTGGGTTTGGTCAGTGAGTGATGTCTGTGCAGTGTTCAGTGAGGTGTGGTTGGTGGGTGTTGCCAGTAAGTGTGGTCATTAAGGAGTGAAGTGTGGTCAGTGGTTGTACTCATTGGAATGGGAAGTGAGTATGGCCAATAGGTGTGGTCAGTGTTAAGTGGCTGGTGAGGTGTGGTCAGTGTTAAGTGGCTGGTGAGGTGTGGCCAGTGGGTGTGGTCACTGGGTGTGGTCATCATGTGTGGTCAGTGGTTGTGGTCAATGGGGGTGTGGTGAGTTGGGTGGTCAGTTGGTGTGATCAGTGGGAGTGTGGTCAGTTGGGTGGTAAGTGGGATGTGGTCAGTGGATGGGCTGAGTGGATGCCTTCAGTGGGTGTGCTCAGTGGAGGTGTGGTCAGTTGGGTGGTAAGTGGGATGTAGTCAGTGGGTGTGGTTAGTGGGGTGTGAGCATTTTGGCAATGGGTGCAGCCAGTCTGTGTGGTCAGTGGTTTATGGTCAGTGGTTGTGGTCAGTGGTGGTGAGGTCAGTTGGGTTCTCAGTGGGTGTGGTCAGTGGGTGTGACCAGTGGGTGTTGTCATTGTGTGTGGGCAGTGGGATGTGATCAGTAGCTATGGTCAGTGGATGTGGTCAGTTGGGAGGTCGGTGGGGCTTGGTAACTGGGTGTGGTCAGTTGGGTAGTCAATTGGTGTGGCCATGGGTAGTGGTCACTGGGTGCAGTCAGTGGCAGTGATCAGTTGGGTGTGGTCAAAGGGTGTGGTCATTAAGAGTAGCCTGCAGGGTAGTCAGTGGTTGTGGTCAGTGGGTGTGGTCATTTCTCAGGACCATATGGTTGGGTCAGTGGGGTGGTCATTGTGTTTGGTCAGTGGGTGCCATCAGCGGGAGTGGGCAGTGGGGTGTGGGCATTGAGGTGGACAGTGGATATGGTCAGTTGGTGTGGTCAGTGGATGTGGCCAGTTTTTGCAGTTACTGGGGGTGGTCAGTGTTGTGTGGTCAGTGCGTACAGTCAGTAGGGCATGGTCATTGGGGTGGTCAGTGGATGTGATCAATGGGTGTGGTCAGTCATGGTCTGGTTAGTTGGGTGGCCAGTGGATTGTGGTCAGTAGGAGTGGACTGTGGGTGTGGTCAGTGGGAGAATTCATTGGGGTGTGTTCACTGGGTGTGGTCAGTGGGCTGTGGGCATTGGTGTCTTGGCAATGGGTGTGTTCACTGGGTGTGGTCAGTAGTTGTGATCAGTGGGGGTGGTCATTGGTGTGGTCAGTGGCATGGTCAGTGGGTTTGATCAGTAGGAGGTGGTCAGTATTTGTTGTCAGTGGCAGAATGGTCAGTGGCGGTGTGGTCAGTTGCTATTCGGTGGATGTGGTCAGTGGGGTGTAGGCACTGGTGTCTTCATAGTGGGTGTGGTCAGAGCGTCGTGGTCACTGGTTGTGGTTAGTTAGCATGAAGGGTGGGTGCAGTCAGTGGGTGCAGTCAGTGTGTATGGTCAGTGGGGTGTGGTCACTGGTTTTGGGGAAAGGGTGTGGACAGTGGTGTGTAGGCAGTGGGTGTGCTCAATGGACTGCAGTTATTGGGGTGTGGTTAGCGGAGATGGTTTGTGAGTGTGGTCAGTGGGTGTGGTCACTAGCTGTGGTAAGTGGGTGTGGTCAGTGAATGTGGTCAATTGGGTAATGGGTGATGATTGCCAGTTGGGTGATCAGGGGATGTGGTCATTGGTGTGGTCAGTGGGTGTGGTTGGTGGGTTTGGTCAGTGAGGGATGGTCACTTGGTGTGGTCTTTGTGGGCAGTGGGGGTGATCAGTGGGGGTGTGGTCAGTGGGGGAGGTCAGAGGGGGTGTGATCACTTGGGTGGTCATTGCATTGTGGTCAGTGGGGTGACCATTGGGTGTGGTCAGTGGGGTGGTCAGTGGATTGTGGTCAGTGGGGGAGGTCAGTGGGTCCTGGTCAGTGGGTGTGGCCATTTAGGGTGATCAGGGCTGGAGGTGTGGGAAGTGGGATGTGGTCAGTGGCTGTGGTAGTCCGTGGTAGTGTGGTCAGTTGGGTTGTCACTGGGGGTGGCGAGTGCAGGTGGTCAGAGGAAGTGTGGTAAGCATTTCTAGCCAGAGGATTTGGTCAGATAGGTTGCATTGGAGAGTGGTCAGTGGGTATCGTCAGTGGCTGTGGTCGGTGAATGTGGTCAATTCGGTAGTTGGTGGGGGTGGCCAGTTGGGTGGTCAGGGGATGTGGTTGTTGGTGTGGTCAGTGAAGGTATGGTCAGTTTGTTAGTGGAGTGTGGTCAGTGGGGTGTGGGCATTGGTTTCTTGGATACGGGTGTGCTCAGTGGTTATGTTCAGTTGGGGTGTGGTCAGTTTGGGGGTCATTGGGATGTGGTCCATTGGTGTGTTCAGTGAGATGTGCTCAGTGGAGGTATGGTCATTAGGGCAGTGAGTAGTGTGTGGCCAGTGCCTATAGTCAGTGGGTGTGGCCAGTGAGTGTGGTCAGTGGGTGCAGTCAGTGAGGGTGGTCAGTGGATGTGGTCAGTGAGAGAACTCGGTGGGATGTGGTCAGTGGGTGTGGGCATTGGTGTCTTGGCAAAGGATGTGGTCAGTGGGTGCAGTCAGTTGTTGTGGTCAATAGGTGTGGTCACTGGTTGTGGTCAGTGGGCTATGGTCATTGAGGCGTGGTATACAGAGGTGGTCTGTGAGTGTGTTTACTGGGTGTGGTCAGTGGTTGTGGTCAGTATGGGAGCTCAGGGAAGTCTTATCAGTGGGTGTTGCCATATGGGATGGTCAGTGGGAGTGGTCAGTAGGAGGTAGTCAGTGGTTTTGGTCAGTGGCAGTGTGGTCAGTTGGGTGGTCAGTGGGTGTGGTCTGTGGGGTGTGGGCATTGGTGTCTTTGCAGTGGGTGTGGTCAGAGGGTTGTGGTCAGTAGGATGTGGTCAGTTGGTTGTGGTCAGTGAGGGTGATCACTGGATACACTGAGTGTGGTCAGTGTGAGTGGTCAGTGGGTGTGTCCCTTTGGGGTGATGAATGAGAAGGTGCTTGGCCAAGGCAAAAGGAGTCTCCCTGTGTGTCCTGCTCCCCTCTCCCTGAGCTCCTGAGAGCTCTGCAGCCCCTGCTGCCATCCCATCTGCCCAGGCCAGCACAACAGCCCCAGCCTTGAGGCTCTGCAGAGCTGCTCCTGCTCCAGGCCCAGGGCCCATCCCAGAGCTGGGGCAGCCACAAAGCTGTGCCCACTTCTGTTCATTCCTGCTCTGATGGGGATGGATCCTCAGCCACTTGGAGGATGCTGATGAATTTTACTTTTCCAGGGGCCTCCTCTTTCTTCAGCTCCTCAGTTCAGGAATTCAGTGACAAAGATTCATAAACATTTATTGAAAACACCAGAAAAAAAAAAGCCCCTGGGATTATTTCAGTTCTCAATTCTTCTGTAGTTAATGAGAAAGATTTCAGAAGTGTATTCCAAGTAAATATACTATATTGAAAACAATACAGAGAGAACAGTTTTGTCCTGTTGTCTTTTCCTGTTTATAGATTGATATCAGCCATGTCCAATTGATAGTGACCCCCAGCATTTTCTAATGCAGTCTGAACTGATATGAAAATCAAGACCCTTCATGGCTGACATGACAATTGATCAGATTTTGTCCCCATACCCTTGCCACCATTTTCCTCATCCCACCCCTAGAACTTTATGGATCAGGAACAGAGTTGCCACCAGGAGCAGGGCAGTGATTCTTCCCCTGTGCTCAGCACCGGTTGGGCAGCACCTTGAGTGCTGTGTCCAGTTCTTGCCTACCAATTTAGGAAGGACCTGGAGGGGCTGGAGTGTGTCCAGAGAAAGGTAACAAGGCTGGTGAGGGGTCTGGAACACAAGTCCTGTGAGGAGTGGCTGAGAGAGCTGGGGTTGTTTATCCTGGAGAAAAAGAGGCTCAGGGGACACCTCATCACTCTCTATAACTCCCTCACCAGAGAGTGCAGCCAGATGGGATTTAGGCTCTTTTCACAAGGAATAGAAACAGGACAGGAGGACACAGCCTTAGGCTGCACCAGGGGAGGTTTAGGCTGGACATTAGGAAATATTCTTTACTAAGAGAGTGATTGGGCACTGCATTGGACTGCCCAGAGAGGTGGGTGAGTCACTGTACCTGGAGGTGTTTCAGGATAGACCCAGCTCTTGGTCCTGTTAAACCTCATCTTGTTGGATTTGGGCCCTGGATCCAGCCTGTCTAAGTCTCAAGGGAGGTTTGAATCCCAGCTAACTTGGTGTCACCTGGGTAGCATGAGGCCCTAGAGTGTCACAATGGTCTTCATGATTCCATGAGGCCTCCCAGTGTCACAATACCCCTTTGGTTCCTTGGGAGCCTTGGCATCACAAAGTCCCTCAGATCCTTGGGTTCCACAGTGTCAGCACAGTGAATCCTTGGTTCCATGAGGTCTCGCAGTCCAGCAATGCTCTCCTTGGTCCCATAGCCTCTTAGTCACCATGGTGTCAAACATGTTTCCTTCATTCTATGAACCCCTGATGAGCGGCACTGGCCCCTTGGTTCCATGAGGCCTCCGAGTGCCACCATGAATTCCTTGGTGCTGCAGTGTCACAATGGAGACCTGGTTACACAAGATCCTGCAGTGTCACGAGGAACCCTTGGTTCCATGGGGCACCACAGTGTCACAGTTGTTCCCTTAGTTCCAAGAGTCCTTGCAGTGGAACAATGGTCCCTTGATTCCATTGGGCCCAGACTCTCATAAGGTTCTCCTTGGTTCTGCAGGGGCACAATGGCCTCTTGGTTCCACAAGGCCCTGCAGTGTCACAGTGGCCTCTGTGGTTCCACAAGGATTCAGGGTGTCACAATGGGCTCCTTGCTTCCATGTAGCCCCACAGTGTCACAATGACCCCTTGGCTCTGTGGTGCCGTGTCATACACAGTGTCACTCTGGTCCTCTCTGTTCCACAAGGATCTGCAGTGTCACAATGGCCCCTTGCTTCCCCAGGGCCCTGAAGTGTCACAATCATCACAGAATTACCCAGGCTAGAAAAGACTTGGAGAGCATCACATCCAACCTGTGACCCAACACCACCTTGTCACCCTGACCATGGCACTCAGTGCCACATCCTGTGTGTGCTGAAACACTTCCAGGGACGATGAGTCACCCACCTCCCTGGGCAGCCCATTCCAATGCCCAATCACCCTTTTTGTGAAGAATATTTCCCAATGTCCAGCCTAAACCTCTCCTGAAGCAGCTTAAGGCTTTGTCCTCTTGTTCTGTGACTGTTCCCTGGAAAAAGAGCCCAACACCAACTCGGCTGCACCCTCCTGTCAGGGTATGATGAGGTCTCCCCTGAGCCTCTTTTTCTCCAGGATAAACAACCTCAGCTCCCTCAGCCAGTCCTCACTGTCCTTGCATTCCAGACACTTCAGCAGCCTTTTTGCCCTTCTCTGGACATTCCAGCCCCTCCATGTCCTTCCTAAATTGGTGGGCCCAGAACTAGACACAGAGCACTCAAGTTGTTGCAGTATGTTTCAGTAAAATAGAAATATAAAATTAGTAGTAGTTATGCTAAGGACTGATCAAGTAGCTTAGGCCCTGAGTTGGCAAGAGTGAGGGGTATTCAGTTAAGTACATTTATGTGTGTACTGAAGTAGAACTTGCTGAAACAGTAGAAATGTTACTCTCTTGAATAGTGCATTGTTTATCTACATGATGTATGTGACTTGTCTAGCCGAGTGTAACAATTTATTACTTAGAGGAATGTAGACAGATTAGGAGAACCTTGAGAAAATCATGTAGGGGTAGTGAAGTAAGAAAATCAAAGGATAAAAAAGAATTCTCCAAAAAGTGTATTTAAGCTCTGAGAAATTGTAATCTGGTGGGCTCTGACTTTGGACGCTAGTCCTCAGACCCCAGGGCCCCCAATAAAGCACCGCACTAAACAACCTGGTTGTTTCATGTCTCTCTGTCGGGCAACACATGGGCAAATGGTTAAAATGAATGTGGCACATGTTTCCCCAGTATCAATAACCCCACAATCTAAACTGTGGAATGACTGTTTCCCCAAAGAGAAAATTTTTGGGATTTGCAACTCATCTCAAAACCTCAGTAAAACAAAATCAGCAGAATTTCCCTAATTCAAGAAACACAATTCCATTGTGTTCTATTACCCTTCAAATACTCATGGAAACATACTTGTTCTCACTAGAACAGCTGTGACTGAAAATCTGGGGTAAAACCTCTAAGAAATGGCAATATACATGAATGTTCCTTTCCACAGCAGCCACAAGCAAACAAGGAGTGGCACTCGTTGGCACAGCCTCTTCTCCACGTACAGGAGAGTGACCAAGGCAGTGCCAGCCATCTCAGAGATGGGCAAGGACAAGAAAGGGTTTGAAGCTGTGCCATGAGAGGTGTACACTGGACATTAGGAAGAACTGCTGCCCAGAAAGGGGCATGAGATATGGGAATGGTGTGCCCCAGGGGGCACTGGTGCAGTCACCGTTGCAGTAGGTGTTCAAGGTAAGCCTGGCCATAGCACTCCAGGCTCAGATCTGCTTGCCGTGGTAACCATGGATCACAGGCTGGAGTTGATCTCCCAGAACTCTTCCAAGCCAGTGCTTGGATTCTGTGACATCACAGCCTCTGGGGCAGCATGGTGCCTGGAAACTGTCCCCAGCCACCGCTGTGCCCCACAGCCTGGGCTGACCTCGGCGAGGACAGACGTTCCGAGCGTGTGTGCTGGTGGCAGCTTCCCCAGAGCACCATGGCCGACCCTGTCCCCTGGATCCTGCACTTTTACCTGCTGCTGCTCCTGGGCCATCGTCCCGACCCATCCAGCCATCCTGGGCCGGGCACGGGCCTGTATCTCGAGGAGCTGGAGCTGCAGGACAGGGACCCTGAGCCGACCGCCTCGTGCATTAACATATCGTGGGTGTTCTGGACATGCCTGCTGGTGCAGCTGCTGGCCACAGGCACTGTCCTGGGATGGCGCTGCTACCGAGGGCGCTGGAGACGCTGGAGAAGGGTGAGGGATGGGGGGTCAGGCAGGAATGATGGGCTTGGACCATTTTGGGCAGCCCTTTGGCCAAGGCCCCATGGCAGAGTGGAGCTGAGCCTCTGGCTGGGAATCAGGCCAGGGCTGAGCCCAGGGACAGCCCCAGGCAGAGGCAGCCAGAGCTCTGCTTGCTGCAGCCTGGCCAGGCCTGGCTCTCTTGCTCAGAGCCCAAAGGCAGCCCAGAGAGGGGCCCTGCTCTGCCCCTCTGCCCCTTCCATTGGGATCCCTGTGCTTTGCCTTGCAGAATCGGCGCCAGAGGCCCCGCAGCTGCTGCCCAGGACAAGGCTGTCCCACAGAGCTGATCCAGCTGCTGAGGAACAACCGCACCATGCTGCAGCTGTGCCTGGAACGCTGCTCCCAGCAGAGGGCTCAGAACAGCAGAGCAGCGCAGGGGGCCAGCCGCAGCAGGAGGAGCAGGAGGAGATCCTAAATCTCGCCCAGCGCTGACCTCCAGCTCCAGCACCGCGTGCAGAGCACTGCAGGGAATGTGTGACCCGTGCCAGCCCGGGCACGGCGACATTCCCCATCTTAGGCCTTAGAGACACCTCATCCTTAGCTGTAGCAACCCCCACCACCTTTCTACAAGAAGCTGACCTTCCCCTTAGTGTTCTGGTTCTAAATATTTAAGTAATTTAGGCATAAGGTTCTTATCCCATAGTCCTCCGTAGTGTAGATTTTTAGAGTAGTAAAGTTAATAAAGTTCATGTTCTCTGCACATCCTGTGTTGTTTGCTTGATATTCCATCCAAGAGGGGACACAGAGGGATGGGTTTGAGCAGGAGCTCCAGACTGCCTGCAATGGAGAGCCTGAGTGCAGCAGCAGCATTTGCAGGAGTGCAAATGGAGGGCAGCTGGAAAGAAGATGGTGGGCAGTATTCTCCTGCCTCCATCTTCCAAGGAAGATTCAAGTCAATCCCTGTCTGTGCTCTGCTGGGGGGGTCCCTAAAGGCTCCAGGAGGTGTCTGGGTGGCTCCAAAACGGGCTTGCAGGACCCTGGGGCAGCAGGGAAGGAACAGCATCATCCCAGGAATGCTGTGAGAGATTCCCCAGAGCAGCCCCCACCTGGGGCCCGGGCAAGGGATGGATTCAGGCAGGCAAATACATCCAGGGGCTGCCTGGGCTATGGCAGTGAGGCCCAGCCCTGTTTCATATCTTTCTGCTCTTCATTTGTATTTAGTCCTTTGTATTTATCCTCCTGACCTTCACAATGGGATTAGATTTCACTCTCTTACAAGGCAAAACCTTAGTTATTTTATTTCCACTCAACAACCATGTGTATTACCAGCTTAAATGACTTCTCTCTGACTTACTCTGCATCTTGCTCCTTTCCAGCAAGATGCATCAAGCACCTCTGTTAAAGTACAGATGCCTCCCTGGAAAGAGGACAATCTTGCTATCTTCTGAAGAATCTTAACTTTGATGATGCACCAAATTTTACAAATCCAAGAGGAAAAAAGCCTACAGATCAGTTTTACAGTTTCAAAAGCTCATTCCTCAACTCTTGCACACCAGTTTCCTTATCGGCAACGTTCAGCAGTGATACCAAACAAGCACAGAAATGAAATGGGAGAAGAAATGCAGACAGCCATACAACCAACTGCCAGCACAAGAAACACGCTGTGCTCTTGTCACTGACAGTTTCTGTCTCATGCTTGAGATGAACCAGAAGTGGAAAGTGGCCCCAGGGAGCCCCACATGACGAGTCACACAAGCTACTGAAGGAGAAGAATCAGTGCACTTGCTGAACGCAAAGCCATTCAGCTGGCCCTGGACACTGCTGAAACAGAGAACTGGCCAAAGCTCTACCCTTATACTGAACCAGAAATAGTAACCAATGCTCTGTGGAGTTAGCTAGAAAGGTAAAAAAAGGCCAGTTAGCAACATAAAGGAAAACCAATTGAGGCTGCTGATGAATGCAAAAACATTGCCACTCAGACAAACTCTCTGTAAATGTCCATTTTGTAGACAGCCACGTCCCCAAAAGTCAGGCAAATAAAGAACACTGAAACAAGGAGCAAGTAGATCGAGCTGCAAAAATAGAGATGTCAAAAATAAATTTAAATTAGCAACATAAGGGAGAGTTGTTCCTACCTCAATAGGCTCATACTGCCTCAAGCCATCAAGGCAAAAATGCCACCTATAAGTAGGCACAAAACTGAAAAGCAGGTTTAACTATAAATTGCATTTCTCAAGTTATTCATAACTGTAAGACAGGTGCTAAAATCAAGCAAGCCAAGCCCATAAAGCCTCTCTAATATGGGGGGCAGTATTCCAAATATAAGTATAAAGAAGCCCAGCAAATGAACTACATCACACTGCCTCAAACCCGCCAAGGCAAGTGCTACGTGATCACAATTGTAGAAGCCACCACTAGATCATTAGAAACCCACCCTGTACCTCACACTACTACTCAAAACACCGTCTGAAGCCCAAAAAAGCAAGTCCTATAAAGACACAGCACCCCTGAGAGAAACTTCAGACAACAGGACCCATTTCAAGAACAGCCTTAGAAACACCTCAGCCAAAAACCAGGATATTGAATAAATAGATCATATCCCTTATCACACACCAGCTGCCAGGAAAGTTCAAATGTACAACAGACTACTTAAAATTACCCTAAAGGCACTTGGCAGGGAAACATCCAAAAATTGAGAAATGAACATAACAGAAGCCACCTAAATAGTCAACACCTGAGAGTCCATCACTCAAGCAAGTCCTGCCCAGTCTGAAGCCTTGCACACAGTGCATGGGGATAAAGTCCCTGTAGCACACATAAAAGGTATTTTAAGATTGTTTAGATTAGGCCCACCTCAAGCAAAGGCAAGCCAATCTGTACAATTGTTTTTGCTCAAAAACCTAGTTACACTTAGTAGGTAATGCAGAAAGATAAAGAAACCCATTGAGTACCACAGAAAAACCTAATCTGAAGTGAGAACTGTGTGTAAAGTTTCACTGTGGATAAAAATATATAGCAGAGTTGAAAGAAGGTATTAATTAAGGTAGGATGCAGATGGTAATAGAATAAGGAGTAGATCATGTCTTAAGTTGCAATGCAAGATGCAAGCAGAAGTATACATTCTATCAGCATCTGCTGAAACCAGGTGGAGCAGGGCTCCTTATCTCTTCCATGACCCATCCCTCACAACTCCTCCCCACAAGGAGTTATACCTTATGGGAGATCCCCAGCCAAGGAGAAAAGCCAAGTATTGCCTACCTAAATAAAATCTGAAATTTGAAACATCAGAGCAACCTTTCCCACTAAATTCCTAGAAGAAGACCAGGCGTATCATCATCACCACTAGATGGTAAAAAAGTAACTACACCCTTCTCCAAAATCATTGCTCCAACAAAACCACATCTGTCACTCCAAGAAAACTACAGGTACCATTATTCAGACTGTAACCAACACCCTGAGAAACAGGGTTACAGGCTGCATTCTGACCTTGCCAGTTTATTGGTCTTTATATTACTATACTTTTATTTTCATTTTCCCAGTGAAAAACTGCTATTCTAAATCACATATCTTTGCCAGGCAGCTCCTCAATTTCCAAGTCATATTAATTTAGAGGGAGGGAGTTTACATTTTCCGTTTCCAGAGAAGCTCCAGAGCTCCTCAGCAGACACCTGTCTGTCAAACCAAGACAGTGCCCTGCTGCAGCTCCATCCCCATGGCAGGATCCGCGCTGGATGATCCCCAGGGACCCCCAGTGGGCAGAGGCCCCCTGAGCCCTGGTGCTGCTGATCCGTGTTGGGAAGACACCTGGCTGGGGGCTGCACTCCCTCCCCGTGGCCTGGAATTTCTCTGCATTTCCCTTGGTCCTTCCCAAACACCCAAAACCAGGGTAAAAATAGAGATGTTAAATAACGACCTGCTTGGGGACAAGAGGGGATCTTCCAGGGGATGCGGGGGACGCTCGGTTCCAGGGATTTGAGGGGTCCTGGGAGGGACCTGAGGGTTGCTCAGGGCGTTGGGCACCCCAGTTCCAGCGGCTCTGGCTGCACTGGGAGATGAGAAGGAGCGGGAGGAAGAGGAGGAGCGGGGGGAAGAGGAAGAGAAGCAGCGGGAGGAAGAGGAGGGACACAAGAAGAGCGGCAGGAAAAGGAGGAGCGATTTTCCAACCACGGGCTTCTCCCGTCTGGTCTCTGAGGTCGCAGCTTCCTCGGCTCCGGCACCTTCCCCCCCCCGAAATCCCGCAGGTGAGCGGGGAGGGGGACCTCGCCCCAAATCCATCATGGGGGGCTCCGGGAGGGTTTTACTTTGCGGTTCCGGGGATGTTTGGATTTGCAGGAGCCCAAAGCCGAGCCCCAGAGCGGGGAGAGCTCAGAGGGGCGATCCCGGAGCCGGGGGACCCCCGGCAGCCTGGAGGGGTGCGGGAGGTTGGTGCTGAGCGGGCTCCGGGCCCCCGAGGCTGAAAGGGGCGCTGACTGCTCCAGCTGCCCTTGGGCAGCGCCACCATCAAACCCAACGCGCTCAGCCCTTGTTTTCCCCCCCAAACCGGGATTTCCCAAACCTTGGCACCAAAGACAAAAAGGAGGAGGAGGCTGTGAGGATGAGGATGATGGTCCGGGAGCCGCAGGCAGGTGAGGAGGAAGTCAGTGCCCCTTTCCCCCTGTGTCCTGCTCCATCTCCCAGCCCAGCATGGCCCCGGCTGCATCACAGCCCTGGGGGGATCTCCTTGCCCTTGCCTCTGTCACGGAGGCAAATCCCATCCTGTCCTTGTCCTTCCTCTCCCAGACAAGGAGCTGAGCACGGACAGCAGGGAGGACAAATCCCCGCGGCACAGCCTCGGGCAAGAGGCCGTTTGCAGCGGCTCCACGGCGCAGGAATGCAACGGGGAGGAAAAGCCCCGCAGATCCTGCAGCAGGAGGGGCTGCAAACGCACAGCCCGGGGATCCCAGCAGGAACGAGCCAGCCCGGGCCGGGGAGGCGGCCGGAGCTCGGAGCTGGGGCTGCGTGAGCAGCTTCACCATGGGGAGAAGCCCCACAAGTGCTCGGAATGTTGGAAGGGCTTCAGGTGGAGATCCAACCTGACCAGACACTGGAGAATCCACACAGGGGAACGGCCCTACGAGTGTGGGGAGTGTGGGAAGAGATTCAGCAACAGCTCAGGCCTGACTATTCACCAGAGGAGCCACACTGGGGAGCGGCCCTATGAGTGTAATAAATGCAGGAAGAGGTTGCAGAGCAGCTCCAGCCTTCTGGAGCACTATCGCACTCACAGGGATGAGAGGCCCTTCTCCTGCCCCGACTGCAGGAAGGGATTAAAGAAAAACTCCCACCTCATCAGGCACCGGCGCATCCACACTGGGTCGAGACCCTACAAGTTTCTCGAGTGTGGGAAGAGCTTCTCCAGAAGATTTACCTTGACCCAACATCGACGGAGTCTCCACTGAGAGCAGCCGTGTCAGTGCCTTGAGTGCAGGAAAAGCTTCGTGCTGGTTCCCTGTGGCCTAGATATTCCTTGCATTTCTCTTTGTCCTTCCAAGACACCCAGTACCGGGGTAAAAATGAAGACATTGAACTAAGACATGCCTGCAGACACAGGGGGATCTTCCAGAGGGTGTGGGGGATTCTCTGTTCCAGGGACTTCAAGTTTCCTTGGGGGTTCCTCATGGCTTTGGTCACCCCAGGCCCAGCGGCTCTGGCTGCACTGGGAGATGCTGATGGAGGTTCTGGGGCAGCTGATCAAGGACCCCCTGCCCTGACACCCTCCCCGTTTCCCCCTTATCCAGCTCCTGCTGTCCCATGTCCAAGATCCTCCTCTCCTTACTGTCACTGCCCTTTCTTCCAGCCCGTTCCTGTCTCACACCACTCCTGCCCCCATCCCAGTTCAGATCCCATTCCAGGTATCATTCCCTGTTCTGTATTCGCTACCTGGTTACCGTTCACATATTCCCAGTCCCATATTCCCTGTCCTGTTCCCCTTCTAGTATTCCTGATCCCAGTCCCATTCCCATATTTTCATTTCTATATTTCCAGTCCCCTTCCCATATTCCCATTCCCAATCCTGTTGCCCTATCCCCATGTCTGTTCCCTGTCCCATATTCTAAATCCCCATTCCATCTTTTCTGCCCAATTTCTATTTCCATATTTCCTGTTCTGTTCCCATATTCCCATTCCCTGTTCCTGTTGTCATTCCAGTTATGAAGTCCCTTTCCCAGTCCCCTCTCTCTGTCCCTGTCCTCATTCCCAGTTGTTGGAGTGGAACAGACAAGCCTCTCTGACCCCCTCCAAAAGCAAACATTATGCAAGAATTAAATTTAAAATATTTTGTGAAGTTAAATTACAGGAAACCACACAGACATTAAATAGAGGTCTAAGTTTTAGTATAAGGAATTAAAAATATTAAGTAGCATAGATATGAAGTAAAAGTATAAGTCTTAGTGTGAAGTATGTAGAAATATGTTTTAAATACCATAAAAAACAAAAGCTGTGGAATGTCTTATAAAATAGTGGCTGCATTAAAAACTTAGTTCTAGACAAAATAAAATGACTGTAGGAATATTTTATATATTCTTCACATAGAACCGATAGGCCATATGCACAAGTTATATGTAGACTTTAGTATTACGGAATTCTAATAAGATTAGGAGAAATGCTTCAGGTGCTTGGTTTTGGCTCATTGGGTAATTTGTCCAAAAAAATTCGTGTATTGGAGCCAGAGCTCTCTCTCACTCCTCTCTTGTCCCTCTCTCTTTCCCCCACCATCACCATCACCACTACCAGCACGGCAAAGAAGAAGAAGAGGAAGATGAAGAAGAAAAGAGCAGAAGAAGAAAGGCCAGGGAGCATCTGCCTCTGGAGACTCTGCACCAGCCGCAGCTTCCACCTCTTGCAGCAGAGAGCTGCTCCTGCTTCCATCGGGACTTTATGGCAGAGAGATTGAACAGGGACTGGAGAGCCTTGGGCTCTTTGCCTTTGGAGCCTGACGTGCCTTGACAAGAAACAACTTTACAGCAGCCAGCAGCTGCTCTGCTCTGGGAAGATCTAAAGCCACAACCAATCCCCACAGCCGGTGCCAGTCCCAGTTGTGGACACTGCTGGAGGCCTAGGCACATTTTAGCTAGGCATTTTTTTCAAGTTCTAAGTATTTTTTCTCAGGCCATGAAATTTTCTCAGCCTCTAGCCAGGATTTTTCCCAGGCTAGAGATTTCTTCTTTATTGTAAACACAAGAGAAAGAATCATAACAGATGATGCTGTTCCTATTTTAGGACAGCGAGATTGGAAAAAGAGAAAGAAAAGATCTAACCAATCCAGTTATTGTGAATCACCTTTGCCTCATTTCAGGCTTCAGATGAGACATGCCTGGGTCTTTGCTACTGACCATCAAGGTGTCTGCCCTGACCTGCACCAGGGGCAGAGTGTGATCACAGCTCAGCTTTCACATGCTGACCAGCTCAGCAAACACCAACCAGAGAAAACACTGACCAGATGATCCCTCTTCAAGCAGAGAATGGACATTCATCTGTTCATGTTGGAACTGTTGATATAGTTTTCATTGTTGTATTAGAATAATTACTTAGTGGTTGATTTTTTCACTGTTGTATATGTTTGGTGAATGGTGATGGGTTTTGTTATTGTAATTAGAATTAAGTTTTAGAATTGAGTTTGTTAAAAGCACCAGGTATGAAGAGTTCCCTAGGCACTTCAGGTATCCACAAATCTCCTGAGGAGTGGTGTTTGTTCTCCTTTGACAAAGGGCCCTCTGGAGGATTACAAACACTTCTCTTTTGTTTTATTTAAAAACTGAAAGGGGGAATTGTGGAGACTGCTGAAGGCCTAGGCAAATTTTAGCTAGGCCTTTTTTCTCAAGTTCTGTGTATTTTTCTGAAAATATGAAACTTTCCCAGCTCCAGCCAGGATTTTTTCCAAGCTGGAGACTTTTTCTCTATTGTTAACATTAGACAAGGAATCATAACAGAGATAAACACCTGCAAGATCCATGTGGAATCAGGGAGGAAATGTGTCTCCTTCTCTGACCAATGATCTGTTTGTATTTTGTTTTCCACGAACTGTCTTATTTAAGGCAATGGTTTCTTTCAATAAATTGCTCCTTCTTTGTCTTTTCTGCACCAAGCAAGAGAGTGTCTTGTTGCTGTTTTTTCACTGCTCCATAACCCTTCCATGGCAACAGAGCCAGACACAGCATCAGCAAATCACCACTGCTGTGTTTTGGCAGGACTTTGGTTCTGCACGTTCAAAGCAACAGCAGCTTGTGGCATTTTTGTCACTGAAGCTCAGCACTGACTGAAGTGGCATTTTTAATGCCCTCCCTAACTGCAAAACACCTTCAGACACACTTTAATGACAGACAGGCAGCAGTAAAATCTGTGCTTTGCTGCTATGAGACAGGTCAGAGGGGCAGAGCATATCAAATAAAGGGACTGCTGCTTTAGCTGCCAGGCTGTGCAGAACACAGCAGCACTGCAAGTTAATTCACTGCTCTCACATTCCAGTCATTGTACTCTAGTCATTGCACACCAGTGGTCTTTGAAATACTAATTATCTATTAAAAGTGATCTTCAGAAGAGCTTCAGCAGCATGTGACTGACCAGACACTGCTGTGAATACCATGAACTGTGTGGACCACTCTGAAAACTTAACCTTGATGAAAGTAAGATCGCCAGCTTCTGTTTCCCAAAAGATCAAAAGGCACTGTAAATGCAGGAAACAAAAGAATTATATTTCAAAACAAGATAATTATCAAATTCTAAGGAATTATCTTTCATCTTTCTGCTGATGGCAGTTTCCCTAAAACTCTCCTTACTGCACTCAGAGGAAGCAACAAGTTTCCCCCTGCCCAGCACCCGGTCTTGTATTTCACACTGCAGTACAAATGCAGGTATCCTAACAGGACTGTGCAGTCCATGTGCAGTTTTTAAGGACATGCCCAAATGGATGATTGGCTGTATTTACACTGACCAGGACACAGCCATGTTCACTAAGTGTGTCTGACCAGGAAGAATTTTCTCTAGCATACATTTAAGAGGTTTTTATTACTTATATCCATTTTGTTCTTAGTGACAACAGAGCAATTGCTCAAATTTAAGTTTCTGTTTTCTTCATCTCCTTAATGCATGCAGCAGAAGAACCTGCATCCTTTAATGCAATGGTAAGGTTTTGACAGCCATGACAGAACTTAAAATTGGAGTGTGAGTAAACCAGACTGGATGTCAGTGTGACTCACCTCAGTTTTGGCCATGCTAAATTGTATTAGAATCATATATTCTGACATCTGCACAGTCTAACTAAAACAGTGCAGAGCCCTTGGTGTTATGGGATTGCTGATGTAAAAGACCTTTGCTTCCACACCACTTTTCACAGCTGACTCACAGCTTTCTTTCAACTTCCTATCAATTCCTGCAATCGAATCTTAAGAGCAGATAGAACTCTGTTTCCTGCAATTCCTGTGTAGGATTCAGTAAATCATTTACAAAGATATAATACCTGCAAAATCCCTACATAGAGCAGTGTAAAAAAATACTTTGGCATTTTCCTGTCTTTGTAAACAAAGTGTAAATGTCAAACTAACAACTTCAAGCCATTATTTTTCTTGCTGAGTTTTTAGAACTGAGCCTCTAGCATTTGACACAGTGTTCTCATTTTGTTTGCTTTCAGAACCAGTGCTTATTTTTAGTCATCAGAGATTGCATTATCCAAAAGAAATAAAACTGGCATGAATTGGCAATAAATGAAAAGAAATTCATTTAACAAAACACTCCATCAAGCTGCTGCATGTAAGAGTCTCTGATTGTAAGAGCCTGAAATTAGGGATGTGGAACTTCAGGTGGGCTCTTTAAAATGCTGCTTATTATATCCAAATGATGCAGTAATTTATTTATCATTTAAAATGCTGTTTATTGTATCCAAATGATGCAGCAATTCACAGGCTGTGGGTGACAAGAGCCCAGCCCACAGCCTGACAGCCACATCTGTGGGTTCCTCTGAAAGCTTCCTCTAGTTCTGGTTACAATGCATTCAATAATTTTCATTACAGAGCATCCTAAGACATGACAACCAATCAATCCCGTCACTGTCATCTGTAGCCTATCATATCTACTGACATTACAATATTCTTGTTACTGTTTTCCAATCACAAAAGGTTAGTGTGTTTCAGTTTAAGGTAGAAGTTGTTTTTCAGTGGACAATCCTGAGATCTTTTTTTCCACTTGCAACATGGTATTTTTGTTTGCCTCTGAAAATTCTTTTCCTTAGTAAAAAACATCTTTTGTTTGAGGTGGATTTATCCTTTGCTCAGAGTCATAAAAGTCCCTTCCAACTCACTGCCCTTTGCCTTCTCAATTACCCAGTAAGACTGGCTCAGCAATTCTTTCTTCTACATCAAACACTTGCTCTCATCTCTCTTCCTTCTTCGCAATTCTAGCATTCACAAATCTTTCTGTTATACACACACATGTGTGAGAAAACCTTCCACTGTAAACCTCCTCATCCTTCCTAACACATGGGGCTGTGCCCCTATAGGGATTGGAGGCCCTGCCTATAGGGGGACTGTCTGTGCCCTAGAAGGCGATGGGGTCCTGCCCTATAGGTCACAGCTCATGCAGGAACAACTGGGACTTCGGAACAGCAGATCAATAGGATTTGCGAAGTGCTGAATTTATTGTTCTATAATTCACCCTAATTATCCTTCCTAGAACCATTACCCAAGTGGGGTACAACACTCTATCAGGTGGCTAATTTTAGGGATGTTGATCCACCCATTCAAACCCCCAGAGTCAGTAATTGGTGGTCACATGCAGTTTCACTGCACCTCCTGTTATCTTGAAATCATCTAAAATCTGGATGTTCTGTGGGGGTGCAACTTCCTTCTCTCCCCATTTAGACATAGTTTATGTTCAGTGGCCGTTGGCGGGTTTCAAACAAGTTATCAAAAAACTCCTAAAACTTTCTCATGCTTTGCACCTGTTATAAACACTGGTCTAAACTAAGAAATGCACAAAAACAGCTGGCATGTGAAAGAAGCGTGTGAACAAACAGCAAAATATGCAGAAAAAAACTGAACAGCAAAACATAGCAACTAAATATGGTTTTTGGCTGGTGCACACCACACAAGGCCCAGATTTGTACAGACATGTCCACCAGTGTCTCAACCTTCTTCAGCCTTACTACAATTCCCCTTCTTCTTTTGTACCAACCAAATCATCTTTGTTATCTTATCTTGTCTTGTCTTATCTTATCCTAAGCTTATATTATTGTATTCTTATATTATCTTATCTTTTATGATATTCTGTATGATATTCTGCATCCCCCCAGGGCTGGAGTGATTTGGGGGAGAGTTTGGGGTCTGGTGGGTTTGACCCCAAAGTTTGGGGAAGGGAGACATTTGATCCTAAAGTTTGGTTGGGGATTGACACCCCAGAGTTTGGGATCAGAGGGTTTGGCCCAAGAATTTGGGGATCAGGGGCATTTAACCCAAATTTTGGGATCAGGGGTTGGACACCCCAAATATTTCAAACCCCAGAGGTTAGGAATTGGGGGGGTTTAACCCCAAAGTTTGGGTTCTGGGGGGGGGGGGGGGGGTGATCCTAAAACTTAGGGTCAAGGGTTTTTTACACCTCAGGATTTGGGGTTTGGAGAGGTTTCACACCAAATTTTGGGGATTCGGAGGATTTAACCCCAGAGTTAGCAGTTGGGGTGAGATGATCCTAAAATTTGTGATCTGAGGGGGGGTTTGACACTCCAGGGTTTGTGGGTTTTATGACTTCAGAATTTGGCGATCAGGGGGGCTGAATCCCAAATTTTAGGATCAGAGGTGTTGGACACCCCAAATACTTCAAACCCCAATATTTGGGGATTGGGGGGTTTTGAATCCCTCAGTTTGGGGTGAAGGTTGAGATCAAAATGATTCCCTGGAAACAGCGACGAGACCGCGAACGAGAACGGGATTGGGAACAGGATCAGGATTGGGAATGGGAACGAGATCAGGAACGGGATTGGGAATGGGAACGGGATCAGGATTGGGAAATGAATCAGGATTGCAAATGAGAAAGGGATCAGAAACGGGAATGAGATCGGGAATGGGAACGGGAACAGAATTGGGAATGGGAATGGGATTGGCATTGAGAATGGGAACAGGAATGGGATGAAGATTGGGAATGGGAACGAGATAGGGATCAGGACCAGTAATGGGATCGGGATTGGAATGGGAATAGGAACGGGATCAGGATCAAGAACAGGACTGGGAATGGCAACAGTAAGAAGATTGAGAATGGGATCAGGAACAGGAAAGAGTTAGGGATTGGGAACAGGATTGGGAATGGGAACAAGTTGGAAGGGGAACAGGAACGAAAGTAGGGATTGGAACAAGATTGGGGTGCTAAAGTCATGATATAAATAGGTGCCTTGGTTGGGAAATCTCAAATTGGAGAACCAGAACCAGTACAGGCAGGAACAACTTTTCTGGCTGGGAAC
>NW_027636139.1:190993-212408 GCF_903797595.1 Erithacus rubecula | reverse complement strand
AGCAGCCGCTGCTCCCAGGGCACTGGGACTGAAGGGGAAAGTCCATCAATGGGTTGGAGAGAGGAAAAAGGAAATCTGGACACCTTATTCTTGTGCAACACAGTTTTATTAGAATGTAGAAGTAACTCGTGACACTTACTTATTTACTAGGATTTCACTACATTAATGGAGTTCAAATCACAATTCAAACTCTGCTTACTCTCATTATACTCCCTCCCCATTTCCTCATCTACATATCTTACCATTCTACTTAACATTCCTCTTCTTCTCCTACGTATTTTCAAATTCTTGTTCCTATTACTCATCTATTGATTCTAAATTTACTATTCATATTAGTATTCTTCTTCTCTCAGCTTTTAAGTTCTAATTCCTCTTCTTCTATGTATTCCTAAATAACTCTTCCTATTCCTCTTCTATGTATTCCTAAATTCCTAGTCCTAGTCCTAGTCCTCTTCCTCTACGTATTGCTAGTATCTTATTCCTGTCCTACTGTTTCTCTTCAATTTATCTTTAAAATATTCTTCTTTCTTTTCTCTTTGTCTTTGTTACTATCTTAACCTCCTTCATCTCTGTCTTCTTTACTGTCCTTGTCATCTTCATTTTCTTCAATGTTTTTATCCTCGTCATTGCCACTGTGGTCTTAATGTTCCTCTTTGTCATCGTCATCTTCATCATCTTTTTGCCATCTTCATCTTCCCTCGCTCCTGTTCTCTGGTGGCCTACAGCTGGCCTGGAGGCCTCACAGGTATAAAAGATTTCACCTTTATAACTGAATGTGATAGATTGTGTAATCCCGTTGATGGTGTAGCTGGGCCGGTGGGGCCGGTTGGAGAGCAGGCCCAGGCTCTTGGGGGTTCAGCTGCTCTTGGCTGCTTGGCTGGGTGGCAACGAGCTCGAGCAGTGACAATGACCCGCATGTGCCTTCTCAGCTAGAGAAGGAGACAAGGCTTTTAGAGAATGCATTCTTGAGTGCAGCCGCATTGTGAGCCCTCTCTACCTGCTCACCCTAAGAAGAACAATTCCAGCTGTGGCCCTGAACAGCAACAAACCTTCACCCGGACCAAGCAGAAAATCGCTCATGCAGTGCCCTTGGCCCAATCAGGACGGGAGCAGAGGTGAGGAATGTGCTTTACTCTGCAGACAAGAACAATGGCTTGTCCTGGAGCCTTTAGCAGAAGGTGCCTGGGGAGACTCGAGGCCGAGCACTAGAATTCTAGAGTCAAAGTTACAGAAAGTCTGATGCAAACTGCACTCACCAAAAAAAAGCACAAAAAACCCAACAAAATTTTATCCGCATCAATTAAGAATGTTCAAAGTACCTCAAAAGAAATTATCACAAAAGCACAACTCCTGGCACTCTGACTCTCAGGGTGGATGTTTAAAGAAAAGGCTCCTCTACCCACCACACCACCCACACCACATGGAGCCCATGGATTGCTCTCATCACACAGCACGGCTGGATGAGAAACACAAATCACCCTGAAATTTTATAAATAGTTAAAACTGGACACAAGATAAAAACTTTAGTCTCACTAACAAAAAGGAACAGAAACAAGTAACCCAGGGTAAAAAGGTCCATCATACAACCAACTACCAGCACAAGAAACACGCTGTGCTCTTGTCACTGACAGTTTCTGTCTCATCCTGGGGATGAACCAGAAGTGGAAAGCAGCCGCAGGGAGCCCCACACAACGAGTCACACAAGCTACTGAAGGAGAAGATGAATCAAGTGCACTTGCTGAACTCAAAGCCATTCAGCTGGCCCTGGACACTGCTGAAAGAGAGAACTGGCCAAAGCTCTACCTTTATACTGAATTATAAATAGTAACCAATGCTCTGTGGAGTTAGCTAGAAAGGTAAAAAAAGGCCAGCTAGCATCATAAAGGAAAATCAATTAAGGCTGCTGATGAGTAGAAAAATATTGCCACTCAGACAAACTCTCTGTAAAAGTCCATCATGTAGACGGCCACGTCCCCAAAAGTCAGGCTAATAAAGAACACTAAAACAAGGAGCAAGTAGATCAAGATGCAAAAATAGAGATGTCACCTATAAATTTAAATTAGCAACATAAGGGAAAAATTTTCCTAGCTCAATAGGCCCACACTGTCTCAAGCCATCAAGGCAAAAATGCCACCTATAAGTAAACACAACACTGAAAAGCAGATTTAAATATAAATTGCATTTCTCAAGTTATCCATAACTGTAAGACATGTGCTAAAATCAAGCAAGCCAAGCCGATAAAGCCTCTCTAATATGGGGGGCAGTATTCCAAATATAAGTATAAAGAAGCCCAGCAAATGAACTACATCACACTGCCTCAAACCCCCCAAGGCAAGTGCTACGTGATCACAATTGTAGAAGCCACCACTAGATCATTAGAAACCCACCCTGTACCTCACACTACTACTCAAAACACCGTCTGAAGCCCAAAAAAGCAAGTCCTATAAAGACACAGCACCCCTGAGAGAATCGTCAGACAACAGGACCCATTTCAAGAACAGCCTTAGAAACACCTCAGCCAAAAACCAGGATATTGAATAAATAGATCATATCCCTTATCACACACCAGCTGCCAGGAAAGTTGAACTGTACAACAGACTACTTCAAATTACCCTAAAGGCACTTGGCAGGGAAACATCCAAAAATTGAGAAATGAACTTAACAAAAGCCACCTAAATAGTCAACACCTGAGAGTCCATCACTCAAGCAAGTCCTGCCCAGTCTGAAGCCTTGCACACAGTGGATGGGGATAAAGTCCCTGTAGTACACATAAAAGGTATTTTAAGACTGTTTAGATTAGGCCCACCTCAAGCAAAGGCAAATCAATCCATACAATTGTTTTTGCTCAAAAACCTAGTTACACTTAGTAGGTAATGCAGAAAGATAAAGAAACCCATTGAGTACCACAGAAAAACCTTAAGTGAGAACTGTGTGTAAAGTTTCACTGTGGATAAAAATATATTGGAGAGTTGAAAGAAGGTATTAATTAAGGTAGGATGCAGATGGTAATAGAATAAGGAGTAGATCATGTCTTAAGTTGCAATGCAAGATGCAAGCAGAAGTATACATTCTATCAGCATCTGCTGAAACCAGGTGGAGCAGGGCTCCTTATCTCTGCCATGACCCATCCCTCAGAACTCCTCCCCACAAGGAGTTATACCTTATGGGAAATGCCCCACCCAAGGAGAAAAACCAAGTATTTCTTACCTAAATAAAATCTGAAATTTGAAACATCAGAGCAGCCTTTCCCACTAAATTCGAGAAGAAGACCAGGCCTATCTCCATCACCACTAGATGTTAAAAAAGTAAACTACACCCTTCTCCAAAATCATTGCATCAACAAAACCACATCTGTCCCTCCAAGAAAACTATAGGTACCATTATTCAGACTGTAACCAACACCCTGAGCAACAGGGTGTGAAGCTGTATTCTGACCTTGCCAGTGTTTTGGTCTTGATATTACTATACTTTTATTTTCATTTTCCCAGTGAAAAACTGCTATTCTAAATCCCATATCTTTGCCAGAGAGCTCCTTAATTTCCAAGTCATATTAATTTAGAGGGAGGGAGTTTACATTTTCCGTTTCCAGAGAAGCTCCAGAGCTCCTCAGCAGACACCTGTCTGTCAAACCAAGACAGTGCCCTGCTGCAGCTCCATCCCCATGGCAGGATCCGCGCTGGATGATCCCCAGGGACCCCCGGTGGGCAGAGCCCCCCTGAGCCCTGGTGCTGCTGATCCGTGTTGGGAAGACACCTGGCTGGGGGCTGCACATCCTCCCCGTGGCCTGGATTTTCTTTGCATTTCTCTTTGTCCTTCCCAAACACCCAAAACCAGGGTAAAAATAGAGATGTTAAATAACGACCTGCTTGGGGACACGGGGGGATCTTCCAGGGGATGCGGGGGACGCTCGGTTCCAGGGATTTGAGGGGTCCTGGGAGGGACCTGGGGGTTTCTCAGGGCGTTGGGCACCCCAGTTCCAGCGGCTCTGGCTGCGCTGGGAGAGGAGGAGGAGCGGGAGGAAGAGGAGGAGCGGGAAGAGACGGAAGAGAAGCAGCGGGAGGAAGAGGAGGAGCGATTTTGGAGCCACGCTCTTCTGCCGCACGCCCGCACAGACCGCAGCGTCCCCCGGGAGCGGCAGAATCGCCCCCCAAGAACCCGCAGGTGAGTGGGGAGGGGGAGCTCGCCCCAAATCCATCATGGGGGGCTCCGGGAGGGCTTTACTTTGCGATTCAGGAGATGTTTGGATTTGCAGGAGCCCAAAGCCGAGCCCCGGAGAGGGGAGAGCGCGGAGGGACGATCCCGAAGCCGGGGAACCCCCGGCAGCCTGGAGGGGTGCGGGAGGTTGGTGCTGAGCGGGCTCCGGGCCCCCGAGGCTGAAAGGGGCGCTGACTGCTCCAGCTGCCCTTGGGCAGCGCCACCATCAAACCCAACGTGCTCAGCCCTTGTTTTCCCCCCAAACCAGGATTTCCCGAACTTAGGCTGCATTGAGGACGAGGAGGCCATGAGGACGAGGTCGATGTCCCAAGAGCCGCAGGCAGGTGAGGAGGAAGTCAGTGCCCCTTTCCCCCTGTGTCCTGCTCCATCTCCCAGCCCAGCACGGCCCCGGCGGCAGCACAGCCCTGGGGAAATCTCCTTGCCCTTGCCTCTGGCACGGAGGCAAATCCCATCCTCTCCTTGTCCTTCCTCCCCAGACAAGGAGCTGAGCACGGACAGCAGGGAGGACAAATCCCCGCGGCACAGCCTCGGGCAAGAGGCCGTTTGCAGCGGCTCCACGGCGCAGGAATGCAACGGGGAGGAAAAGCCCCGCAGATCCCGCAGCAGGAGGGGCTGCAAACGCACAGCCCGGGGATCCCAGCAGGAAAGAGCCAGCCCGGACCGGGGAGGCGGCCGGAGCTCGGAGCTGGGGCTGCGTGAGCAGCTTCACCATGGGGAGAAGCACCACAAGTGCTCAGAATGTGGGAAGGGCTTCAGGTGGAGATCCAACCTGATCAAACACAAGAGAATCCACACAAGGGAACGGCCCTATGAGTGTGGGGACTGTTGGAAGAGATTCAGCTGCAGCTCAAACCTGATTGTGCACCAGAGGATCCACACTGGGGAGACGCCTTATGAATGTGGGGAGTGTGGCAAGAGATTCATCCAGAGCTCAAGCCTTATAGCCCACCAGAGGAGCCACACTGGGGAGAGGCCCTACAAGTGTGATAAATGCAGGAAGAGGTTTCGGAGAAACTCCGGTCTCCTCCGGCACTATCGCATTCATACAGGGGAGAGGCCCTTCTGCTGCCCCGACTGCGGGAAGTGCTTCAAGAGAAACTCACACTTCATCAGGCACCAGCGTGTCCACACAGGGGAGAGACCCTACGAGTGTCAAGAGTGTGGGAAGAGCTTCTCACAGAGCTCTAACTTGATGAAACACCAACGTCGTCTCCACTGAGAGAAGCCCTGTGAGTGCCCTGAGTGTACGAAGAGCTTTGTGCTGGCTCCCTGTGGCCTGGATTTTCTTTGCATTTCTCTTTGTCCTTCCCAGACATCCAGTACTGGGGTAAGAATGAAGACATTGAACTAAGACATGCCTGCAGACACAGGGGGATCTTCCAGAGGATGTGGGGGACCCTGTGTTCCAGGAACTTCAGGTTTCCTTGGGGATTGCTCAGGGCTTTGGGCACCCCAGGCCCAGCGGCTCTGGCTTCACTGGGAGATGCTGATGGAGGTTCTGGGGCAGCTGATCAAGGACCCCTTGCCCTGACACCCTCCCCGTTTCCCCCTGACCCAGCTCTCGCTGTCCCCTGTCCAGGATCCTCCTCTCCCCACTGTCACTGCCCTTTTCCCCAGCCCATTCCTGTCTCACACCACTCCTGCCCCCGTCCCAGTTCAGATCCCATTCCAGGTATCATTCCCTGTCCTGTATTCTCTGCCTGGTTACCGTTCACATATTCCCAGTCCCATATTCCCTGTCCTGTTCCCCTTCTAGTATTCCTGATCCTGTTCCATTTCCATTTCTATATTTCCAGTCCCCTTCCCATATTCCCATTCCCAATCCTGTTGCCCTATCCCCATGTCTGTTCCCTGTCCCATATTCTAAATCCCCATTCCATATTTTCTCCCCAATTTCTATTTCCATATTTCCTGTTCTGTTCCCATAATCCCATTCCCTGTTCCTGTTGTCATTCCAGTTCTGAAGTCCCTTTCCCAGTCCCCTCTCTCTGTCCCTGTCCCCATTCCCAGTTGTTGGAGTGGAACAGACAAGCCTCTCTGACCCCCTCCAAAAGCAAACATTATGCAAGAATTGAATTTAAAATATTTTGTGAAGTTAAATTACAGGAAACCACACAGATATTAAATAGAGGTCTAAGTTTTACTATAAGGAATTAGAAATATTAAGTAGCATAGATATGAAGTAAAAGTATAAGTCTTAGTGTGAAGTATGTAGAAATATGTTTTAAATACCATAAAAACAAAAGCTGTGGAATGTCCTATAAAGTAGTGGCTGCATTGAGACATTAAAAACTTAGTTCTAGACAAAATAAAATGACCGTAGGAATATTTTATATATTCTTCACATAGAACAGATAGGCCATTTGCACAAGTTATATGTAGACTTTAGTATTATGGAATTCTAATAGGTTTAGGAGAAATGCTTCAGGTGCTTGCTTTTGGCTCATTGGGTAATTTGTCAATAAAAATCCGTGTATTGGAGCCAGCGCTCTCTCTTGCTCCTCTGTCATCGCTCTCTCTTTCTCCACCACCACCATCCTCATCACCCCTACCAGCACACGAGAGAAGAAGAAGAGGAAGATGAGGAAGAAAAGAGGAGAAGAAGAAAGGCCAGGGAGCATCTGCCTCTGGAGACTCTGCACCAGCCGCAGCTTCCACCTCTTGCAGCAGAGAGCTGCTCCTGCTTCCATCGGGACTTTATGGCAGAGAGATTGAACAGGGACTGGAGAGCCTTGGGCTCTTTGCCTTTGGAGCCTGACGTGCCTTCACAAGAAACAACTTTACAGCAGCCAGCAGCTGCTCTGCTCTGGGAAGATCTAAAGCCACAACCAATCCCCACAGCCGGTGCCAGTCCCAGTTGTGGAGACTGCTGGAGGCCTAGGCACATTTTAGCTAGGCATTTTTTTTCAAGTTCTAAGTATTTTTTCTCAGGCCATGAAATTTTCTCAGCCTCTAGCCAGGATTTTTCCCAGGCTAGAGATTTCTTCTTTATTGTAAACACAAGAGAAAGAATCATAACAGATGATGCTGTTCCTATTTTAGGACAGCGAGATTGGAAAAAGAGAAAGAAAAGATCTAACCAATCCAGTTATTGTGAATCACCTTTGCCTCATTTCAGGCTTCAGATGAGACATGCCTGGGTCTTTGCTACTGACCATCAAGGTGTCTGCCCTGACCTGCACCAGGGGCAGAGTGTGATCACAGCTCAGCTTTCACATGCTGACAAGCTCAGCAAACACCAACCAGAGAAAACACTGACCAGATGATCCCTCTTCAAGCAGAGAATGGACATTCATCTGTTCATGTTGGAACTGTTGATATAGTTTTCATTGTTGTATTAGAATAATTACTTAGTGGTTGATTTTTTCACTGTTGTATATGTTTGGTGAATGGTGATGGGTTTTGTTATTGTAATTAGAATTAAGTTTTAGAATTGAGTTTGTTAAAAGCACCAGGTATGAAGAGTTCCTTAGGCACTTCAGGTATCCACAAATCTCCTGAGGAGTGGTGTTTGTTCTCCTTTGACAAAGGGCCCTCTGGAGGATTACAAACACTTCTCTTTTGTTTTATTTAAAAACTGAAAGGGGGAATTGTGGAGACTGCTGAAGGCCTAGGCAAATTTTAGCTAGGCCTTTTTTCTCAAGTTCTGTGTATTTTTCTGGAAACATGAAACTTTCCCAGCTCCAGCCAGGATTTTTTCCAAGCTGGAGACTTTTTCTCTATTGTTAACATTAGACAAGGAATCATAACAGAGATAAACACCTGCAAGATCCATGTGGAATCAGGGAGGAAATGTGTCTCCTTCTCTGACCAATGATCTGTTTGTATTTTGTTTTCCACGAACTGTCTTATTTAAGGCAATGGTTTCTTTCAATAAATTGCTCCTTCTTTGTCTTTTCTGAGTGTCTTGTTGCTGTTTTTTCACTGCTCCATAACCCTTCCACAGCAGACACAGCATCAGCAAATCACCACTGCTGTGTTTTGGCAGGACTTTGGTTCTGCACGTTCAAAGCAACAGCAGCTTGTGGCATTTTTGTCACTGAAGCTCAGCACTGACTGAAGTGGCATTTTTAATGCACCCCCTAACTGCAAAACACCTTCAGGCACACTTTAATGACAGACAGGCAGCAGTAAAATCTGTGCTTTGCTGCTATGAGACAGGTCAGAGGGCAGAGCATATCAAATAAAGGGACTGCTGCTTTAGCTGCCAGGCTGTGCAGAACACAGCAGCACTGCAAGTTAGTTCACTGCTCTCACATTCCAGTCATTGTACTCTAGTCATTGCACACCAGTGGTCTTTGAAATACTAATTATCTATTAAAAGTGATCTTCAGAAGAGCTTCAGCAGCATGTGACTGACCAGACACTGCTGTGAATACCATGAACTGTGTGGACCACTCTGAAAACTTAACCTTGATCAAAGTAAGATCGCCAGCTTCTGTTTCCCAAAAGATCAAAAGGCACTGTAAATGCAGGAAACAAAAGAATTATATTTCAAAACAAGATAATTATCAAATTCTAAGGAATTATCTTTCATCTTTCTGCTGATGGCAGTTTCCCTAAACTCTCCTTACTGCACTCAGAGGAAGCAACAAGTTTCCCCCTGCCCAGCACCCGGTCTTGTATTTCACACTGCAGTACAAATGCAGGTATCCTAACAGGACTGTGCAGTCCATGTGCAGTTTTTAAGGACATGCCCAAATGGATGATTGGCTGTATTTACACTGACCAGGACACAGCCATGTTTACTAAGTGTGTCTGACCAGGAAGAATTTTCTCTAGCATACATTTAAGAGGTTTTTATTACTTCTATCCATTTTGTTCTTAGTGACAACAGAGCAATTGCTCAAATTTAAGTTTCTGTTTTCTTCATCTCCTTAATGCATGCAGCAGAAGAACCTGCATCCTTTATTTCAATGGTAAGGTTTTGACAGCCAAGACAGAACTTAAAATTGGAATGTGAGTAAACCAGACTGGATGTCAGTGTGACTCACCTCAGTTTTGGCCATGGTAATTTATGTATTAGAATCATATATTCTGACACCTGCACAGTCTAACTAAAACAATGCAGAGCCCTTGGTGTTATGGGATTGCTGATGTAAAAGACCTTTGCTTCCACACCACTTTTCACAGCTGACTCACAGCTTTCTTTCAACTTCCTATCAATTCCTGCAATCGAATCTTAAGAGCAGATAGAACTCTGTTTCCTGCAATTTCTGTGTAGGATTCAGTAAATCATTTACAAAGATATAATACCTGCAAAATCCCTACATAGAGCAGTGCAAAAAAATACTTTGGCATTTTCCTGTCCTCGTAAACAAAGTAAATATCAGAACTAACAACTTCAAGCCATTATTTTTCTTGCTGAGTTTTTAGAACTGAGCCTCTAGCATTTGACACAGTGTTCTCATTTTGTTTGCTTTCAGAACCAGTGCTTATTTTTAGTCATCAGAGATTGCATTATCCAAAAGAAACAAAATTGGCATGAATTGGCAATAAATGAAAAGAAATTCATTTAACAAAACACTCCATCAAGCTGCTGCATGTAAGACTCTCTGATTGTAAGAGCCTGAAATGAGGGATGCAGAACTCCAGGTGGGCTCTTTAAAATGCTGCTTATTATATCCAAATGATGCAGTAATTTATTTATCATTTAAAATGCTGTTTATTGTATCCAAATGATGCAGCAATTCACAGGCTGTGGGTGACAAGAGCCCAGCCCACAGCCTGACAGCCACATCTGTGGGTTCCTCTGAAAGCTTCCTCTAGTTCTGGTTACAGTGCATTCAATCATTTTCATTACAGAGCATCCTAAGACATGACAACCAATCAATCCCGTCACTGTCATCTGTAGCCTATCATATCTACTGACATTACAATATTCTTGTTACTGTTTTCCAATCACAAAAGGTTAGTGTGTTTCAGTTTAAGGTAGAAGTTGTTTTTCAGTGGACAATCCTGAGATCTTTTTTCCACTTGCAACATGGTATTTTTGTTTGCCTCTGAAAATTCTTTTCCTTAGTAAAAAACATCTTTTGTTTGAGGTGGATTTATCCTTTGCTCAGAGTCATAAAAGTCCCTTCCAACTCACTGCCCTTTGCCTTCTCAATTACCCAGTAAGACTGGCTCAGCAATTATTTTCTTCTACATCAAAACTTGCTCTCATCTCTCTTCCTTCTTCCAATTCTGCATTCAAAAATCTTTCTGTTATACACACACATGTGTGAGACCTTCCTGTCAACTCCTCATCCTTCCTAACACATGGGGCTGTGCCCTGTAGGGGATGGGGCTGTGGCCTATAAGTGATGGGGTCCTGCCCTATAGGGCACAGCTCCTGCAGGAACAAACTGGATTTCTGGACAGCAGATCAATATGATTTTGCAGGTGCTGATTTATTGTTTATAATTCACCCTAATTATCCATTTCTCGAACCATTACCCATGTGGGCACACACTCTACAGTTGCTAATTTTAGGGTGTTGATCCACCCATTCAAACCCCCCAGAGTCAGTAATTGGTGGTCACATGCAGTTTCACCACCTCCTGTTATCTTGAATCTTCAAATCTTGATGTTCTGTGTTTGCAACTTCTTCTCTCCCCATTTAGCATAGTTTATGTTCCAGCGGCCTTGGCGGGTTTCAAACAAGTTATCAAAAAACTCCTAAAACTTTCTCATGCTTTGCACCTGTTATAAACACTGGTCTAAACTAAGAAATGAACAAAAACAGCTGGCATGTGAAAGAAGCTTGTGAACAAACAGCAAAATATGCAGAAAAAACTGAACAGCAAAACAGAGCAACTAAATATGGTTTTTGGCTGGTGCACACCACACAAGGCCCAGATTTGTACAGACATGTCCACCAGAATCTCAACCTTGTTCAGCATTACTACAATTCTCCTTCTTTTTTTGTACCAGCCAAATCGTCTTTGTTATCTTATCTTGTCTTATCTTATCCTAAGCTTATATTATCGTATTCTTATATTATCATATCCTTATACTATCTTATCTTTTATGATATTCTGTATGATATTCTGCATCCCCCCAGGGCTGGAGTGATTTGGGGGAGAGTTTGGGGTCTGGTGGGTTTGACCCCAAAGTTTGGGGAAGGGAGACATTTGATCCTAAAATGTGGTTGGGGGTTGACACCCCAGGGTTTGGGATCAGAGGGTTTGACCCCAGAATTTGGGGATCAGGGGCATTTAACCCAAATTTTGGGATCAGGGGTTGGACACCCCAAATATTTCAAACCCCAGAGGTTAGGAATTGGGGGGGTTTAACCCCAAAGTTTTGGGTCTGGGGGGGGTTGATCCTAAAACTTGGGGTCAAGGGTGTTTTACACCTCAGGATTTGGGGTTTGGGGAGGTTTGACACCAAATTTTGGGGATTTGGAGGATTTAACCCCAGAGTTAGCAGTTGGGGTGAGGTGATCCTAAAATTTGTGATCTGGGGGTAGGTTTGACACTCCAGGGTTTGGGGGTTCTTGACCTCAGAATTTGGTGATCAGGGGGGCTGAATCCCAAATTTTAGGATCAGAGGTGTTGGACACCCCAAATACTTCAAACCCCAACATTTGGGGATTGGGGGGTTTTAACCCCCTCAGTTTGGGGTGAAGGTTGAGATCAAAACGATTCCCTGGAAACAGCAGCGAGACCGGGAACGGGAACAGGATTGGGAAGAGGATCAGGATTGGGAATGGGAATGAAACAGTGATTGGGAATGCAATCGAGTTTGGGAATGGAATCAGGATTGGGAAAGGGATCAAGATTGCAAATGAGATAGGGATCAAAAATGGGAAAGAGATTGGGAATGGGAACAGAATTGGGAATGGGAATGGGAATGGGATTGGCATTGAGAATGGGAACAGGAATGGGATGAAGATTGGGAATGGGAACGAGATAGGGATCAGGATCAGTAATGGGATCGGAATGGGAATAGGAATGGGATCAGGATCAGGAACAGGACTGGGAATGGGAACAGTAAGAAGATTGAGAATGGGATCAGGAACAGGAAAGAGTTAGGGATTGGGAACCAGATTGGGAATGGGACCAAGTTTGGGAAGGGGAACAGGAACAAGATAGGGATTGGGAACAAGATCGGGGTGCTAAAGCCATGATATAAATAGGTGCCTTGGTTGGGAAATCTCAAATTGGAGAGCCAGAACCAGTACAGGCAGGAACAACTTTTCCTGGCTGGGAACTGGAATTCCAGACCCTGGCAGTATGATCCACGCAGGACCAGCCAGACTGAAATGATGGGGGCTGGGATCACATGGACTGGGATCCTCATGACTGGGACTGCACAGACTGGGACCAGATGGATCAGGGCCTTCCAGACTGGAATTGTACAAACTGGGACCACATGGACCGGGATGGTACAAACTGGGAACACACAGACTGGGATTAAACAAACTGGGACCATATGGACTGGGATTGTACAAACTGGGACCATATGGACTGGGATTGTACAAACTGGGAACACACAGACTGAGATTGAACAAACTGGGACCATATATGTACTGGGATTGTACAAACTGGGACCATATGGACTGGGATTGTAGAAACTGGGATCATATGGACTGGGATTGTACAAACTGGGACCATATGGACCGTTCTGGCTGCACCAGGACGATGTGAACCGATGGGGCCCCGCCCCACCCAGGGGTCCCTCCCAGTCCCGTTCGGGAGAGCAGCCAAAACTCCCCGGAGTGAACGCGGAGGTCCCAGAGCGCTCCCGGTGTCGGTCCCAGTCTTGGAGCAGTCCTGGAGCGCTCCTGGTGCTGAATCTGATCCTGGTGTTGATCTCAATCCCAGAGCAGGGCTGGTCTTGGTCTCAGTCTCAGTCCTATATAGGTACCAGTCTCGGTGCTGGTTCTGTTTTCAGTCTTGGTCTCAGTCACAGTCTCGGTGCTGGTTCTGGTTCTGGTGCTGGTCCCAGAGTGCTCATAGTGCCAATCTCAGTCTCGGTGCTGGTTCCGGTGCCGCTCCCAGTCCCAGAATTCTCCCGGTGCTGGTCCCAGTGTTGGTGCTGGTCTCAGTCTTGGTCCCAGTGCCAGTTCTGGAGCCCATTTTTGTATCGGTTTCCATACCAAAGATTTTTGGCCGGTTTGGGTGATTTTAGGATAAACTGGGCAGTTTTAGGTTGAATTTTAGGCACCATTTGGACAATGTTAAGCCCATTTTCAGGATTTTAGACCCCTTTGCTGTGGATTTGAAGCCCTTTTGACTGATTTTAGGCCAAACGTGGTAGATTTAAGCTGCATTTGAGGCCCTTTTGGGTGATTTTAGGCCAAACCAGGCCCTTTTAGGACTGTGTGGCCCGTTGGCCCCGCCCCTTTCCCCTCACAGTTCCCGCCCTTTCCTTGACCCATCCCCTCCCTGTTCCAAACGAGGGAGGAGGAGGAGGAGGGAGGAAGCGGCAGCAGAAGCAGGAGCAGAGAAGGAGCGAATCAGCCGTGCTAACCCGGAGCTCCCTGAACTCGCAGCCCCCCCGGGACCATCGCCCCACATCCCAGGTGCCCGGGGAGGGGGAGCTCGCCCCAAATATCCCGGGGGGGTCCCTGGGTTTGGGGTGTTTTGGGGGGGGATGTTTGGAGCTTGCAGCGCTCCAGAGCCGAGCCGCAGATGCCCCTCAGGGGGACATCGGGGGGTCCCCGGGAGGTGTTTTTGGGGGTCCCGGTGGCGGCAGAGCCCCGGCGGGGGGCGGGGGGATGCGGGTCTCCCCGCAATGGGGGTTGGGCTTCCCGGGCCGGGCCCTGCGAGCTCTGCCGGGGCCCGTGGGGACCGCGCGGGGCCGGCGGCATCGGCGGGGGGACACCGGATTGGGGGAGCCCCGGGAGAGCCGCGGCTTCCCTGAGCGGGACCCCAGAGAGAGGAGAGCCCCAGAACCCCAAAGCGGGACCCCGAGAGGGGGGAGGGACCCCTGGGATTGCCGGGACCCCGGCGGGGGTGCTGGGGCTGGAGGGGCGCGATGGCCGCAAAGGGGTTCGGGGGTCCCGGTGCCGGGAATGGCTGCTCCCAGTATGAGCCCGGTCACTCCCAGTATGATCCTGGTCACTTCCCCTCGGTGCTGGCTGGATCCCTGTTGCTCCCAGTGTGAACCCAGCTATTCCCAGTAATTCCCTCTGATGATACAATTTGCCCCCAGCAGGGTCCCAGTTGCTGCCAGTTCCTCCAGCTTTTGTCCAGTGTGTTCCCAGTTCTCCCAGTTGCCCCCAGTACAGTCGCAGTCACTCCCAGTGTAACAGAGTATGTGTAAGGCTTTGCTAATCAAACATTGCTAAATTAGAGAATAC
The DNA here is from genome assembly GCF_903797595.1 of Erithacus rubecula. Taxonomy (NCBI): domain Eukaryota; kingdom Metazoa; phylum Chordata; class Aves; order Passeriformes; family Muscicapidae; genus Erithacus; species Erithacus rubecula. The sequence goes on along the minus strand of NW_027636139.1, from coordinate 197,902 downwards.
GGCCAAAAGACCACTGAAACTTGCTTAAGCAATATTATGTCTCTAATAACCACAAACATCCTGTATGTGCCCAGTTTGTGGATGCTTGAAAAGAAAGATAGGAAAAAGTCAACCAATGGTTAAGAGAAGAAGACCACGACCTTCCTCCCCACAACCACCAGGAGCCAGGAGGAGCCCCCAGCAACTGGCTGTGCAGACACAGAAAGAACGTGAGAAGATGCTGAAAGGCAGGGACACGGGAGAAGATGAAAATAACAGAGGGACTGACACGGAGTGGGGTGCGCGCCGCTGGTGGAGCGGAGACTCCCCGGATGCCCAGCGCTGATTTGCTTGCTGCCACTTGCTCAATAAATTCTTTATTGATTTCATTTATCGGAGTTGATCAATTTATTACAGCCTAATTTATAACAAATTTGATTCGGATAAAGGCTGTTTGGCCTGGAACCCTTGCAGGGGAGGCGCCCTGCTGAAAAGCGGCCTCTGTTACGGTGCTCCTATGCCAAAACCTTTACCCACAAACCTAAAATTAGGCAGCCAAGCAAATAAACCTGGTGATGCCCCATGATCTTCGTGCACAGAGTCCGGAGGGAGATGCAGGACGCGTGAGCATAGGCCAGTTTTCCATTGGGTTGGGGCTGGGTTTCCTGAGCTGTGCCTCTGCCCACCCCAGGGAGGGCGGCGTGAGTGGGGACACTCAGCAGGGGGTTCCCAAACTCCACCAAGAGCTGGGCCACGACCAGGGGAAGTGCATGTGTGAGTGACAGAAGGCACCTCGGAAGATTGGACAGAGGAAAAGCAAGCCCTCTGATCCCATGGGTTTGGAAGTGAAGGCTAGACTTCCACAAATGCCATCAGATAGCCCGTTAGGACTAATGACAAATTTTTGGGATGCATACCCTTCTAGGCAGGGTAAGAATAAAACAAAAATGGTCCATTGTTGTATGGAAATTGGGGGGGAATGCAGATTATGGGAGATCATCTTTTTTGGTCAGTGTTTGGAGCCTTTGAGGACTGGATATGCCAGGCCCTAAATACTTATGTAAGCTCAAAGGAACCCTTTAGTTTAGAAGACTGAATATAGGATTTTTATGGATAGGCTCCGAAACTCGAGCACTTTTATTTCCATTGAAAGAAAAGTGGGGGCTAAGGAAGAAGAAAACTAGGAATGAGAAAGATATACCAACCTCTCCCCCTCCATATGTCCCTCCACCTCTTCCAGCTGTCCCATCTGCCCCTCAGGGGGCAGAGGATTCCGACTCCTCTCCAGACACTTCCGAACCCACTCCGAGAATTGCCAGAAGTAGAGCCAGAAAGCAGGAGGCAGGGAATGCCTCATATCCTCTTAGGGAAGTAGCAATGGGGGGGGCCCAGCCAGGAATGGGGTATGTCTCTGTTACTCTGAACTCTGGGGATGTGAGAGATTTTAAGAAAGAAATGGGGAGTTTATTGGAGGATCCCTTGGGGTGGCCAAATGGGTAGATCAATTCTTGGGTTTAACATACACACCTGGGAGGAATTACAGGCCATATTAGGAATCTCATTAATAGCAGAGAGCGAGATATGATCTGGAGGGTGGGAATGAGGCTTTGAGATCAACAACATCAACAGGGGCCTGCAGCAGATACCAAATGGCCCCTACAGAGGCTGCCCTGGAATAATCAGAATGATGCTGATAGGGGACATATGCAGGACTTAGGGAACATCATTATCCAGGGGATTAGGGAGTCTGTCCCTAGAGGACAAAATATCAATAAGGCCTTTAACAAGCAAAAGAAAAATGAGACTCCCGTGATTGGCTGGAAAGACTTAGAAAGAACTTGCAATTATATTCGGGGTTGGATCCTTCCACCCCAGTGGAAGACCCAGGGTCTTACTTAAGACCCAGATACACACAGGAAACAAGAGTTGAGGTGGACAGTGTTGCCCCAAGGATTCACAGAGTCTCCTAACCTGTTTGGCCAGGCACTGGAACAAATTTTGAGGGAGTATGAATTGGATGAAGGCGTAATTTTAGTCCAATATGTGAATGATTTAATACTGGCTGGACAGGATGAGGAAAAAGTGAGGCAAGAAAGTATCAAATTATTACACTATTTGAGTTTACAGGGACTCAAAGTGTCCCAATCAAAATTGTAATTTGTAGAAAGAGAAGTAAAATATCTGGGGCACAGGTTGAGCAGAGGAACTAAGACCTTAGACCCTGACAGGGTCAACAGTATTTTATCACTACCAACTCCTCGAAATAAGAGACAAGTGAGACAACTGTTAGACTTTTTGGGATATTGTAGGCAATGGATTGAGGTTTACAGTAAAAATGTCAAATTTTTATATAGTAAAGTTACAAATGAAAGGTTACTGAAGTGGTCAGAAGAAGATGACAAACAATTAGAAGTTCTTAAAACAGATCTGGTAATTGTCCCTGTATTAAGTTTACCAGATGTCTGAAAATCCTTTTTCTTATTCATAAACATAGATGAAGAAACTGCATTTGAGGTATTAGCACAGGATTGGGCTGGGAAGAAGAAGCCTATAGGATATCTTTCAAACCTTTTAGATCCTGTAAGCAGAGGCTGGCCCATGCGCCTACAAGCCGTGGTGGCTGCAGCTCCTGGTAGGAGAAGCACAGAAAATAACCTTTGGAGGAGAACTGAAAGTATTGTTCCCCCATAACATTAGGGGAATCTTACAACAAAAAACCAGACAAATGGATTACTGATGCTAGACTTTTAAAGTATGAAGGGATCTTAATATCTTTATCCTGATTAGAGCTTGGGGTAACCAGTTTACAAAATCTGGTCCAGTTTTTGTACGGGGAACCAACCGAATCTATTACACGTGATTGTTTACAGAACATTGAAGAGCAAACCAAAATTAGACCAGATTTTCAGGAAGAGAAATTAGAAACTAGAGAAAAACTTCTTGTGGACAGATCACCCCAGGTAGTTGAGGGTAAGAGGAAATCAGGATATGCCATAATTAATGGTAAAAGTTTTGAGGTAATTGAGTCAGGCCTGCTAAGTCCTAGCTGGTCAGCACAGGCTTGTGAACTGGATGCAGTTTTAAGAGCACTCAACTTGTTAAAAGGAAAAGTGGGAACCATCTATACAGATTCTAAATATGCTTTTGGCATAGTACATATCTTTAGGAAAATCTGGGGAGAAAGGGGATTAATAAACTCACAGGGAAAATAATTGATTCACCAGGAATTAATAATTCAGATTTTATATGCCTTGTGAGGGCCTGAAGGAATAGCAGTAATTCATTGAAGAGGGCATCAAAAGGGACTAACTCCACTAGTTAGGGGAAATAACCTAGCAGATCAGGAAGCTAAAAAGGCGGCCTTGGTGGTAATAAGAGAAAAAGAAAGTGAAGAAGAATGGGCATGAGAAAAATGTCTGACTTGTGGGCTAGATTTATTTGAACCTCCCTGTCATAAATGTTGGGATGATTTTAAAAGTGAAGCTTTACACTGTAGTTGTTATGATATTACACATAATTTTGTTGCTCTACATGGGAAAAAGCATTATTTGTTCACCTTTACAGTAAAACAACAAAACAAAACAAAACAAAACCCTAAAACAACAACACCCCCCCCCCCAAAAAAAAAAACCCCAAACCTCAAAAAAGCCAAGTTAGCACAAATAGGAGCAAAAGAGGCTGAAGAAGGAAAATGGGAGCTTCCCGATGGCCAAGAAGCAGTCCCTAAGGAACTGCTATAAGCATTAAGATAATAAAGAAAGTCTTTGCTGCCCTGGGAACTAAATGGGAATATTATACCCCTTGGCATCCACAAAGCTCGGGAAAAGTGGAAAGGATTAATAGGGAAATAAAGAAACAGCTAACCAAATTAACCATGAAAACTAAGATGTCTTGGGTAAAGTGTTTCCCATTAGCCTTAATAATATCAGGACTCAACCTTGTACTGATGTAGGAATTTCCCCTTTTGAAATGCTGTATGGAATGCCATAAGATCTAGACATTCCCAGAGACCATCCTATGCTTGACAATCACCAGCTCCAACAGTTCGTTACACAACTCATGGTTTGACGAGGTCAGTTGTTAAACAAGAGCCTCGTGGTGCAAAGACCTCCACTTGAGATTGCAATCCACAACAAAAAACCAGGGGATAGAGTTCTAATTGGAACACAGAAAGGGACCTCACTGACCCCTCGTTGGGAGGGACCTTATCTTGTGTCACTCACCACAGAAACTGCCACTGGAACTGCTGAGCGGGGCTGGATGCCAGTTGAGTGAAAGGAGCCCTCCCTGAGGAGCAGTGGGAATGCCAGGGAAACCCAGAGACACTGATCTTAAACTGCATAAAAGAACTAATGAATTAAGTTGATACCATATTATGTCTTGAAAAAGATTGTATATGTTATACTTTTGCATGCATAAGGTGTAAAATTTGTAAGGAAAATGTGTAGGAGAAGGAGACAGAGACGTAAGGAAGGGGAGAATGCTGGAAAGCCCCAGGGGTCAGCACAAACACATCCTATGGACCCCGACCACAAAATCCCCCAGCCTTTCACCTAAGGGAGGCACAGAAACCGAGGTCAAAATTACAGCATTACAGGAACCAGAAAGGGGAATTTTAATTAAGGAAAGGAATCCACCACTTTTCTTTTACTTTATGTATTTGATAATCATTTTAGGCTGCATATGGGAAAAGGAGCGTGGGCAGAAGGTAACCTCCATCAACCATTTAAGTGGTGCTTAATTAGATAGGAAAATCAACATGTGATACAGACCATTACAACTCCTGGAGCACCTAGTTTCACGATCACTCTGTGTCAAATAGTGCCCATAGGCCCTTGCTCAAATCTGAAAGGATTCTATTTCTGTCCTAGCTCCAACCCCAGATGAGGGTATTGTAATAGCCCTGGACAGTATTATTGTGCACACTGGGGATGTTAAACAATTGCATCACACTGGAATCCAGGAGCAGGAAGAAATAAAGCTCTTAGTGTAGAATGCAAACCAAAAAAATGTATACCTCCCAAGAGAGAATGCAGCAGGGGAATAATCCAAACAGGACAAGTGATGATTATTCCCAGAATCACATACCACCCTGAAGAATTTGTATATGATAATCAGAACTCTCCAAACCATCATTTACAAAAATGAGAACCATTTATCACTTTGACTATAGCCACCCTGATGGCTGTAGGAATTGCAGGTGCAGGGACAGGGATAACCTCACTTGTGCAGCAGAACCAAAAGTTTCAATCACTAGGAATAGCTGTAGATAAGGATGTAATTCCAATTGAAAAATCAATCGGTGCATTAGAAAAATGGTTAAGATCGCTGTCAGAAGTAGTATTGCAAAACCATAGGGGACTTGACCTTATGTTTTTACAACAAGGAGGATTATGTGCTGCACTAGGGGAACAGTGTTGTGTTTATGCAGACCATACTGGTGTTGTTAGGGATACCATGACTAAACTCTGGGAGAGCCTAGAGAAACAAAAACGAGAAAGAGAACTGCAGCAGAGCTGGTATGAGTCCTGGTTTAACCATTCTCCATGGCTAACTACCCTACTGTCCACTATTGCAGGACCCCTAATATTGGTGATTTTAGTGTTGATTTTTGGACCATGTATTTTTAACAAAATCATTCAATAGTCAAAAGTAAGCTGGAAGCCCTGCACTTAATGTTGGTAAGAGCACAGTATGAGCCTATACAGGACGAAGGGTTAGAACTGAGCCACGCAGAATTGCCAAGATTTGATCAGCAAAAATGATAAAAAGGGGGAATTGTAACAGAGTATGTGTAAGACTTTGCTAATCGAACCTTGCTAAATTAGGGAACACGGCCAAAAGACCACTGGAACTTGCTTAAGCTAGCTGAAATATAACTCAAATAACCACAAACATCTGTATGTGTATGTGATCAGTTTGTGGATGATTGAAAAAAAAGATAGGAAAAAGTCAACCAATGGCTAAGAGAAGAAGACCACGGCCTTCCTCCCCATGACCACCAGGAGCCAGAAGAGCCCCCAGCAACTGGCTGTGCAGACACAGAAGGAACGTGAGAAGATGCTGAAAGGCACGGACACGGGAGAAGATGAAAATAACAGAGGGACTGACACGGAGTGGGGTGCGCGCCGCTGGTGGAGCGGAGACTCCCCGGACCCCAGAGCTGATTTGCTTATTGCTGCTTGCTCAATAAATTCTTTATTGATTCCATTTATTTGAGTTGATAAATTTATAACAGATAAATTTATAACAATGCAGACCTAGAATGGGGCAGGGACCGGGAATGGGGACAAGGAATGGGAATGCAGTCAGGGACTGGGAATTCTGCACTTGTCATGGGGACAAGGACCTCGACAGGGACCAAGACCTGGAATATGAGACAGGGATAGGGAATGGAATTGGGAATGGGACTAGGAAAGGGGACACGGACAGGGAATGTGTTCAGGGACCGGGAATGCCAATGGGAATAATGCAGTGGGACTGAGAATGGGACCAGGTGTGGAAATGGGACCGAAAGGAAGACAGGGACCAGGAATTTGGCTGATAGAATGGGGACAGGGAGTTAGACTGCAAGACTGAGAGCATGATGGGAACAAGGAATAAGGGACAGGGTCTGGAACTACAGGATCGAGACCAAGATTGACAACGGGAGGGGAATGGGGACAGGGACTGGGAATGGGACTGGAGCAGTGCATGAAGCTCCTCCCACACTCAGGGCAATCGCAGGGCTTCTCTCAGTGGAGACTCTGTTGGTGTCTGGTCAAGTGAGAGCCCCTTGAGAAGCTCTTCCCACACTCGGGACACTTGTAGGGTTTCTCCCCAGTGTGAATGCGCCAGTGCCTCACAAGGGTGGAGCTGTGCTTGAATCCCTTCCTGCAGTTGGAGCAGCGGAACGGCCTCTCATCCCTGTGAGTGCGATAGTGCAGGAGG